>NW_024748380.1:0-35065 GCF_018991925.1 Homarus americanus
ATACGAATTTTAAGGAGCAGTCTCTACAGCCTTTGTTGACACCTACGCACGCATGCGCGTTCCTCAGAACTAGAGTTATCTATTTATTTTTTTTCTGGGCATAGTCAAGGGATAAAGAAAAACATTAATGATTTACATCGTTAGTTTGTGTTCGGTTTACTTTGATACGTTATACTATTGAATGGAGAAGACAACAAATCTCTCCCTTAACTCTCGTGTTGTGAAGTTTAATGAGTTAGGTGACTTTATGCTTAACTTTCATCCAAACTAAAATAACCTGCTATTTCTTTGATTTTTTACCCAATTATTTAACTTCTTGTTGTCTCACGTCTTGAAAGTTTGCATGAATACTTGCTTAAGTAATAGTCTCCTAACCTAACCTAACCTAACCTAGCCCACCTCATTTGGTCTGTAACCTTTCATCAACTTTAACAGGAATACAAAAAAAAGTTTGAATGATCGATTCGATTGTTTCATATGTCAGATGCGTCTTGCTGCCGGATAGATTAGTGTTTACACCGCAAACCTAACATAACCTAACCTTACCTAACAAATTGCATTCCAGTATATAGTTAAAGGATAGACCGATCACCCCAACATGATTTATTTTACGATTAACCACCCGAACAGTAACCCAACCCATTATAACCTAACCTAACCCCAATTAAGGTTATGGTTTTCATAATCTTGTGAAACGAAAATGAGAGTGATTATAATCGTCATGTGATCTATTTGTCATACCTATGTGAGATAATTTGAAAATATGCATCAAAATATATACGTTGCAATTTCTAATTGAACTTTCTACGTCTCCTGTGACATGCTGGTCTCATATTTACAGTGGCCTATTGTGTACATTGGTCTCTCTTATACACAGTGTTGTCTTCTACACGCTGGTCTATTACATAAATTAGTTCTTATATGCATTCATCTACTATAGTATACAGCGGGTATATTATACACTGGTCTCCTAGCACAGTGAACTATTACATACATTTGTCTATTGTCTATTATACACTACCTTCTCATATACTGTACACTGGTCTCTTATATCTATGATTGCACTTAACATTCTTCCTGCCTCATAAATGAAGTACACTGTTAAAGATAAATATCTACACTTTCTACAGTATATGACAGCAGTCAGGTGAGTATATGACATATCTACAATTCATTGGTAAGAATTATATAGTGATGCTTATAACTTTATTGTAGTGTTAGAGAGGATTATGGTAACAGTAAAGATAAGTTATTGGTGACTTCCAGAAAACAATTGTTTTTGGACAGATCCTGTTACAAGTGTTCGAGGCCACATTGTCTCCATAGTTTATCATGTTGTTTACATTGCCGATAAAACTTTACTGTACAGTGCACTTGATACGCACTACCCCTAGTCAGTGTGAAGTTTCAATTTTCATGTTTGTCAGTAGGTTTACACATCTAATGTAACACCACCACACCATACCAAATTAATTTCAAAATAATGAAGCGTATTGGTTAATATCATCACATTATTGGTAAATGTAAAGAAGATAATTGCTAAATTTCATTACGCATAACTTCACACAACATTGAATTTTTCTATAATATCAAAGGCACATCATCATCACATATTTTCTATGGTTCTCTGTTCTGGGCCACAGCAGAACTAAGTAATGCTTCTAGTGATTTTTCACTATTGCCATATATATGACACTTCTGTGTTTTTGTCCTTAATTTCTCCATTTTTCTTTGAAAGAGCTGATTTGATATTAATCGTTATTCCTATAGCTTTGTCTTTATATTTTGTTTAATTCTGATTGATTATCTACCAATTATAGCCATTAACAACTAATATATATATATATATATATATATATATATATATATATATATATATATATATATATATATATATATATATATATGATAACCACAAGGTTATGGTTTAAGTTTGATGGCTCTAGCAAGGAGTCGACAGTGTTGACATAGCCAGAGCATTTTGCAATTTGGAAAAATTCAGCAATTTGACAAGTGAAGAAGAAAACATGTGTAAAGGTGTTGTGTATGCATCTATGTCTAAGCCTTGTGATCGAAACTGTCCAGAAAGATTCACCAAAGCAATCCAAGCCCTTAAGAAAAATAAGGATCTACATGTCACGAAAGCAGATAAAGCCAACAGTAGTGATTTTAAACAAAGATGATTATACTGCTAAAATGAATGACCTTTAATGTGATGCTGCAACATATTCTAAGCTCATAAATAATCCTCAACACTGTTAACACCCAGTTCAACAAAAACTTAAATCTCTATTGAGAGGCCAAGTTACTCTCATTAAACATCTTACTTCAACGTCCCCCACTGCCATACATGTACGGTTTAATCAAGACCCACAAGCCTAATAACCCAGCAAGACCCATCATTAGCTCAGTCGGGTCAATCTCTTATAAATTATCTAAATGGTTAGTTTCTGTACTAAATCCCCTAGTTGGCAAACATTTCTAACTCAAATATTAAGAATAATATGGATCTGGTTGATAAACTCAGTAACTTACACATTAATTATGATTTTAAACTGGTCAGTTTTGATGTAACATCACTCCTTACAAAGGTCCCAGTTGATGATTTACTGGAGTTCCTCATAGATTCCCTTGATAATTTTTCATTGCCAGTCTCGAAAGATGACTTCATCGCACTCATCAAACTATGTATTAAGGATTGTAAATTTGAATTCATTGGAGAATATTATGCTCAAAAATTTGGTATGCCAATGGGTAATCCACTCTCACCTGCATTAAGCAACCTTTGTAAGGAATTCTTTGAAAAGAAACTATTAAGTAATATTTTACCACCTTCAGCACTCTGGTTTAGATATGTAGATGATGTATTATGTCTCTGCCAAGTAATGAGGGACTTAAAAGCTTTCTGCCACAACTTAACAACTTAGCCCTCGATCAAATTCACTGTGAATTAGAGCATGACTGCAAATTGCCTTCCTAGACTGTCTGATCCACAGAATAGGTAACACTTTAAGTTCAGTATTTATAGAAACCTACTAATGTGTGTCCATATATGCATTATTATTCTGCCCACCATAATAGAGTCAAACAGACAGTATTTTCAACAATGTTTTTACGTGCTTTGAGAATTTGCAGCCCGAATTCATTGATGAGGAATATAAATATATCTATAATATTGGCTTGAACCTTAAATACCCTAGATCTTTCATAGACAAATGCCTGAACATTACTAAGAAATCCTTTATAGAACTGATCCCAAGCCCACCCATGACCATAAGAATCTCTTAGTATTACCATTTCAAAAAAAAATTTCTCAAATTCCTTTACAACTAAAAACCTGAACGTCAATGTGGCATTTAAAACTCATGCACTGTTAAACAAATGTTATTCAAGATCTCCCCAACAATACAAGTGGCTGTATTTATAAAGTTCCTTGCAAGGAAAGGAATGTAATATTTACTTAGGCCAGACAGGTAAAGATCTTGTAACTAGACTTAAACAACATAAATATAGTGTTAGGACAGGCCAGGAATCCAATGCTCTGTTTGTTCATTTGAGGGATAATAAGCATTGCATTGACTGGGATAATGCCTCCTCAATATTACCTTGTAATTCAATTGACAGTAAGAACATTATAGAATCTAGTCTCATTAAACATACCGAATCCGTCAACATGAATTTAAGTAATGGTATGTACAAATTGGATAATTTCTGTAATTAAGATGATTTGTAACCAGGTGAGAAGGTTGGGGCAGCTTACCCTCTGACCTGACTACCCACTGCGGGGCTTTTGTGAAGATTAGTAGGGCACATTAGGGCTCGGATAGTTATGCATTTGCATATTTCATATGCAAATGCATATTTTGCGTGATTTCTATGATAAGTGCATATTACCTCAGATAACTGCATATAAATGCATATTTTGGTAAAATATTCATCTGGCAGTATCTCTTGTTGCCACTGAATGAGCACACGTGGTACTGGAGGTGAGGAGGTGTGGTTAGGTGAAGTGAGGTCACGTCGCTTTAATCTGTCGTTTCCACACCTGGTCATGACTCATTGACTAGTGAGTTAGTCAGTCAGGAGCAGTGCTGCTGTGTGGAGCTACTCTCTTCTGCTGCTCGTGAAAATGCCGAAAGTACAAAGAAACCAAAATGAAGTGCTGAGATCATATGTAAAGGAATTTGATGCATTTACTACTGATGGAAGTGTACTGTTTTGTAAATATTGTGAAGCACCAGTGACAGCGAGCAAGAAATTTCAAGTCCAACAACAATAGTGCACAAAAGGAGCAACAACTACTTGCATGTTCCAGTAAGTCAGGGCCTGTTCCCAGTTCAACGCAGATTTGTGCAAGGCATTTGTTTCAGCGGATATTCCATTGCATAAACTGAATAACAAGTGCCTAAAGTCATTCCTGAACAGTATACTGGAAAAAAGTGCCTGACGAATCAACATTACGTGTTGTACAAAACAAGGATTTGAAAAGCTGAAAAAGTCAGTCAGATAATGTCTGGTGATGCTATTATTGACGAGACGGTACAGCCACTCATTATGTCAGACCTCCTATGTATGAAACATGCACCAATCGTCTCGTGTGATGTAGAAAGGGTGTTCTCAGAATATAAAGCTATGCTGACAGACAACAGGCGGGGTTTTAACTTTGAGAACTTACGCCACCATGTCATCATCAAATGCAACCACAATCTGTAATGTCTGAAAATATGTCAGTCTATAATGTAAATACATGTTCATATATATTTTGAAGCACTTTCACATATATATGTTAAATACATTACGTATATTGCTTAATAAACATTAACATTAGTTTATATTAACTATTTTGTTCCATAACCTGCATTCTGGCTTTATAAGGACATATAAATATGCATATAAATGCATATTTCTGTTTTAGGCATATTTGCATGCATATTTCATGGTTTTTAGTGCATAACTATCGGCCCTAGTCATTACCTATACAGGACCACTGTGGACTTCATCTCACCCTTCTGTATATATAACATGTTCTGTACTTCTTTTAGTCTGTACTCACCCCAGATGTGAATTACACGAAAACGCTTGGGAACTTCTGTATTTTCTGTTTTCCTTGTGGTTATCAGCATATACCTGGATCATGCACTATAGTGATATATATATATATATATATATATATATATATATATATATATATATATATATATATATATATATATATATATATATATATATATATATATATATATATATATATATATATATATATATATATATATATATATATATATATATATATGTATATATATATATATATATATATATATATATATATATATATATATATATATATATATATATATATAAATAGCTAACAGAGCGTTCATTGCAGGGTTTTGGCTGAACCCACTTGACTGCGATTGACGATGCCGATTGACGATTGATGATTGGCGATTGTTGCGATTCTAACGATCGAAGCAGGCTTATCACAGGTTAGCAGGTTTTAGCTGGGACCTCTCGACTGAACGAGTGCCCCTGACATCTAAACCACGTGAACCAGCATCCGCATTGGTTGATCAGTTTTCCTATTTTGGTTCACAACACCACGTTTCTTCAGTCTGTTAGAACTAGTGTCTATCTAACGGGGAAAATAGAACCCCTCAACTGGACAGGTTTCATTGGCTGACTGGCAGTCACTCTCTTCTGGTTCATGGATGTACTGAGGTAAACTGAGGCAGTCCGAGTGAATGAACGGTCACACACTGAGACCAGGAATCTAGTGGGTACTTACGTAGAGAGTTTTTATCTCCCCAGTATGGGTGTGTTCTGAGCTTGTGATGCATGTTAAGGGAAAAGGTGGTAAGGTGTGTTTAGAATATCCCAAATCCAGGTGTGTAAACAGCGCCTCATGGTTGATTTTCACACGTGAGACGAAGAATTCCTATCCAAAGTTGTGAAGGCTAGAGCTCTTTAAAAAATATGGGTGCATTCGAACCTATGTGTGAGATTATGGAGCATGTTTTACGGGTATTGGTGGAGAAAAATATTCAAGACTCCTGAGATTCTAAAGAAAGTACTGACAAAAAAGCAGAGCACCGCCTACCTGATGGGTCATGAGTGATTTTCTGGGTTTTGTAAATGCCGGCCTCCTTGGCAGGCTAGTAGTTACACCTTTCGGGTTATTGGGTAGTTAGGATTGTAGTAGTTTGGGTCATCCCAGACAGGCTATGATTGATCCATCTGCGAATTAATATTTCTTAATATGTTTTATACCATTTCTCAGTGACTGATATTATTTTGTTTAATGCCCTTAAGGTATGTTCCTGTGTGAGTTAACAGTTCTTAATAATATTGAAACTATTTCAGTGACTGATATACTCTGCTGTGTGTGTAGTGTCACGCCTGAGCGCTCGGCAACTGCTGCATCTGTTCACGCTCCATTTCACAAGCTACTAATAATTTGTTAATTGTACATTATATTATTATTGTTCTTAGCTACTAGGTTAATTGTATATTTATGTATGTAATTTATATGCATCATTGTCTTACTCTGTTAAGTCAACTCAAAGTAATATTAATTAATTATATAAATATCCAGCAAATGTCTAGATCACGTGATATGAGACGCTCCTCCACGGCGTATCACGCCACGCCTCCCAGTAGCAAAATTTTGGCATAGGTTAGACCTGTTCATTCGTTCTCTAGCCTTGACCTTTGTCTAAGTGCTTTATCAAGTCTTCTGCAATGCCCTAAGGTATCAGGTATTAGTGACACGTTTAGTTAGGCCAGAAGGATCCTGGTGGTAAGGTATTCCTGTTTGTGATAATCATTTTGTATTGATTGTTGTATATATATTTCGTATGTCTTGTAATATAGTAATGTTAAGTAATATTTGTTTGGTCTAACTCTACAGTATAGTTTCGCCCTTCCGGCATCACCTTATTTTATTATATACTTATTCACTTAAATTCATGTTTGCTAGTCATTACTCCTTTAGAACATAAATTGAATTAATTAATTATCTTCCTTTTGTGATTCACTTATTTCAACTGTTCTTACTTTTTCAAGTACATTTAGTTGAGTAGGTTTTGGTGAGATAATTATTGCCGTGTTCCTATTTGTACCTTATTTGTTAATAACGGTAGGATTCACCCCCAAGTATAAAGGGGGGATTCACAGTAGCTAATATTTCAATCTGTTTTATACCATTTCTCAATGACTGATACTATATTGTTGAATGCCCCTAAGGCCTGTTCATGTGTGTAAGCAACATTTCCTAATATTTTGATGCTATTCCTTATTGACTGATATTATCTTGTTGGGTGTAGTAATATTCCTTAATATTTTGATACTATTGTTTTCTAATGTTTATGTGTCACTAAGGATGAGATAACGAGGAACTGTTTTCAGATGAGCTCCCATTCTGGTGTAAGTAGCACTGTTACCTTAGTAGTGCCCATAAGGAATTTAATATTTCTACCTATTTTTTATATCATGTATAACTTTTGTTCCTCAGTGTAGTATTTAAGCCAGGCTAAGAGGTGAGGAAATGTTGGTGTACCATTATTGATTGTGGTTGTAGAGTTGAGGAATAGAAGTGTCAAATTTTACAGTGCATCTCTATTCACCCCAATCACAGGTGCTATCTTTCTACGGTCACGGAGAATATTTTAACTAATTGTGTTTGTGCTGGTTCGGCTTTTCTCAAAGGGCGCTTCCAATGCATTACCATCCGCTATAATAAAAAACCCAAGTTTGAGAAACTTACCGGTTACACACACAAAAAACCACACACACCATATATATATATATATATATATATATATATATATATATATATATATATATATATATATATATATATATATATATATATATATATATGATTATTTTTGGTCATTGGTTAACCATTGTCCTCAAGTATTATTAAACTTTTCGTTTGAGTAATGGGAACAAACCCATTGCCCCAGTGGGAGGAGGCAATGTTATTGGCTGGTGATTGAGTGAGAGCTCCTTGATAAGTTCAAGGCAGCTATAGATCGTATTAGGTTGAAGGAGGGATCCCTATCATATGTGCTGTCCTGCCAAGAAGGACAATTGGCAATGATGTTGTCAAGGGCAGTTGGTATCAACGGACGTCTTGACAGATATTGCATGTCAATATCAGTCCCATTCGTAGAAAAACTGGAGACAAATTTACGGCAGAAGGGACCTTATGCTAGAGATGGTACTCTGTCTTGGGATGTGGCTACCCTGCCTGTCTCTCTCGAGAGGGCAGTTCAAAGATGTCGAAGTTTTAAAATGGTTAGGGAAATATGAGTATCGGGAACGAAGGACTGCAGGGGAGCGAGTAAATGAAGTGAAAGGTTACAGAGAAATAGTGCTAGGAATGATGAAAATCTAAATTAGGCAGGAGTTAAAACCTAAACGCGACAAAGAGAGGACTCAAATCACGACTAACCTAAATGTCTACTACGCAAACAGTAGAAGTATAAGAAACAAAACGGATGAAATAAGGGAGCTGGTATGTACCGAAAGAGTCGATATAATATTATTCACCGAAACATAGATAAACTTAGACTCAAGTGAATTACCTGTCGTATATCAAATTACAGGTTACAAATTATTCCATACTGATAGGCAGAGTAGGAAAGGAGGCGGAGTAGCAATATATGTCATTGATAATCTGAATTGTGAAATAAATAAGGAAATAAAAGCTGCACTGCATAGAGAAACAATTTGGAGAGAATTAATCGATGGTAGGGAAAAGTTAATCACAGGAGTAATATATAGACCTTCTAATCTTAATAGAGTTAAAGAGCGACTTATTTGGGATGAATGTCCAGGGTATCCAGACATAGCAAAGTCTGTATAGTAGGTGACTTTAACTTTAGCCAGATAGATTGGATCGACCTTACGGGTAACTAAGAATCAGAGGATTTTCTTGAAAAGTTTAGGACTGTTTCCAAAGTCAACATATAGCCGAACCCACCCTGGGTAATAATACTGATTTAGTTCTGTCAAACTGAGAAAACCTCATTAGTAATGTCGAGGTAGGGGGCGAACTTACAAACAGCGATCACAAAGTAGTAAGATTCAAATTAGAATTTAACGGCAGTGGCAAGGAAAATTCCATTAAAGTCCCAGATTTCAAAAGGGTAAACTTTTGAAACGTTGAAAATGCAGTTGAGAGAAGGGGTACAATGTTTGGGGGTGAATTATATAACCTCACGTGAGGTGACCCCACAAATGTACCCACAGAGGGCAACCTCACTTTACCTGGAGACCTGTCACTCACAAAATATGACGATTGAGGATGACCTGATCCGAGATCTGAGGTTGACGAGTTCCACAACAAATTAAATAAGGAGTTACTTAATGCACAGAGGCAAAACATACCATACAGAAAACTCAGATCAAATATCAATGACCCAAATAGATAAGGATTATTTAAAGAATATTATTGGACAAAAGAAGGCTGTTGGTAGGAGAATAAATCGAGGTGAAATTTACCTCTGAGATTATTATATGTATTGGCCAGTAAGGTTAAGTCCGAGATAAGAAAAGCAAAAAGGAATAATGAACTGAAGGTAAGCAAGGAGGCAGAGTTAAACCCCAAGGATTCTTTCAAATGTATCAAACTAAATCACGAGAAAAGATTGGACCAATACAGTCAAATACAGGCGACCGAACTGATAACGACAAAGAAATGAGCACACCTAAATACACTCCTCGCCATTGCATTATGTGGTCGTAACGGACATAAACAAGAAGATGAAATATTAAAAAAACAATAATCTGAAGTTAAACTTCCTGTAGTTTATAGGCCTCCCCTTTCTCTTGATAATCTCCTGCAGGTGTGAAGGAACTGACTCTACCAAGTTGTGGATTATATGTGGGTCTGTTATTCCATTCCTCAGATTGGCTGCCTCCAGCTTGGGGACGGTATTTGTGTCCTTGCCTTGTAGACGGAAGCTTGATAATGCCCACTTCTTTTCACGTTAAGGTCAGGCAAATTGCTTGGCCAATCACTTATGAAATCTACCTCACAGTCAAAGCCATTTATTACAGATTTTTCTGTGTGACATAGCATCATGCATAAACACATCAGCGCTGCATTTTTCAAAAGACCTGGGCAAATCAGCTCCAAGTAGTTAAATTGGTTCATCATCACATTCATAGGTAGCACAATAAGATCACCAGTTCCAAAGTACGAGAAGCAACCCCACACCATTAGTGACTCAGGATGCTTAACTGTGTAAAAGTGAACTTGGGGTCAAGCGAATCACTTCCGAGGCGCCTGTACACAGTAAAAGTATGACTTCCAGTAAAAGAAAACGTTGCCTCGTCACTTCCACAGCATGTGCTGCCAGTTGGTCGTATCCCACTGAGCGTTAGCCTTGGCAAGCGACCCTACGCAGCCCCTGGACAAGGGTGAGGAGTGGTTTATGCATGCGGTGGCTGTTAAACTGCAGCCTCCTAGAAGTACAGGATTTTTCTTTCAATCCCGAGCTGACAGACATGGATTAGCATCAAGTTGCTCTTAGGAACAGTTAACGCGTTGGAAAGTTTTTCGGGTCGAGCCTTCACTGGCAATACGCTGCGCCCTGTCATCTCGAAATCGTTGAATCCAAATCTGAACTGATCGTTCACACACACCAACAATTTTTGATATTTACTTTACAGTTTTCTTGCCCTTATGCAGACTAAAAATTGACGCTATCTGCTCTTTTGTTAAATCTTTCCTCTTGCCCATTGTGGTAAAGCAAAGAAACAACGGGCGTTGTAGCAATAAATAGGGCAATGTCGGGGGTAAAACTCATAAATCTTCGTTCACAAAATTTACGCCGGGCAACTGGTGAAAGTTTTGATTGCTGGCTGACTTGTCCTCGCTCTTCAGCAAAGATCACTTCCCCGTCGGGTCAGCTGGCGATAATGTAATAGCGAGAGTGTAGATATTTTCAACAGTTTCCACCAACTATAATTTAAATATGATACCCGAGGCACCTACTATATATGTAACAGCACCATTTGTATTATATAAATATTTATCCAAATGTATAATACCAAAATATTCACCAGGTCATTCACCTATGTGTATGAATGAATTGGTGAGTTGACATTTCTCCAGGGAGCGAGCGAGGTCAAGCTGGGTCAGTGCATCTCAGCAACAACACATCTGACGCGCTTCCTTTCGAGGCCTGGCCTGTCCAACCCTCCCTCCCTGGTGTGAGAGAGATACTCTCATATCACTTGTTACCCAGTGAACACCTCACTTAAGTGTTCTCAAGTGCACTAAGACACTTCCCTAGAATAGAAGGTACAATATATTCTCAACTGAACTCCGTACTGTGAAACTTATATTTTCTACAATAAAAGAAAACCAACAAAGTGTTTACTTCAGCCCTGCCACTTATCAATTCAGAACTAATATATATATATATATATATATATATATATATATATATATATATATATATATATATATATATATATATATATATATATATATATATATATAATTTCAGTGTACTAAATAACACGCCCATTGGCGATACTGAGCTTTCAAGGTCGTCGAGGGAAGAAAGCGCTCCCTGCACATACGAGAGGTTGTGGAACTAGGCTTAAGTGATATTAAATGTAATTTGCCGAATTAATAATGATGCGATTCATGAAGTTAAGGACTATTATTGAATTTGAAATTATTATAGATCGTTTATCAGTCTGAATAATGTTATGGGTGTCCCAAGGAGTTATTAGTTAGGCGGAAAATATGTCACGTAGGCCTAAGCTAGCGCCTTGAGAGACACGAGGCGGGCTCTTCAGTCATGTGAAAGGATTGGACCTACAGGACATCCCCTGCGTCTGTCCACAGAAATAGTACGTGGTCTAGTCACCCTGCGCTATTGCAGTATAACAAGTAAGTCTCATTCAATCTCAGACAGGGTTAGATAGGGCAGTGATAAAGTAAACAGAGCTAACAGTGAGTTCATTTCAGGGTTTCCGCCAGAACCCACTTTGACGTGAGAAATTGGACTGCCGTTGATGATTGAGGTGGCGATTGTCGCCATTGGACCGATCAGTGTAGGCCTGTCACTGTTTAGCGGGTATCAAAGGATCTCTTGAGGGAATCTAGCCGTCTGGGTGCCCAGCTGACGACGGACGATCGTTGGGCCATCAGCTCTCCTCTACTTCGGCTCACAATACCACATGTTTCAACACCTTAGTGAAACCCTTCTTGTAACGGAAGCTAAAGCTTCTCAACTGTACAAGGTCTCATTGGCTCACTCCCTTCCGCTTTATAGATGTACCGGGGGGGGTAAAGTGAAGCTAGCTGAGTGATACAGGTTGCACACTGGGGCCAAGAGTCAGTGGAGTTTAGAGGTACACTCTTAAGGTGGAGAAAGGCTGATTTGGGCCTTCAACTACGGGTGCCTGTTGGTTATGCCTTAAACGACTCACGAGTGCAGGTGGAATCTGTTTAGGTTAGGGAGCATGGTTCACGGGTATTGACCCAGTAACGTCTTTATAATAGTGACAATATTTTTGTGTGTAGTTAATACTATTTTTTCAGTTACTAATGTATGCTGTGTGCATTTAAAATTTCTTTATAGTTTCAATCTCAGATATAACCTTTTGTCCCCAGAGTAGTGTTTATGTTAGGGTTAGAGGTATCTGTTGTGTAACAATTATATTGAGTGCCCATACCTATTCATTGTAGAGTATTTAATTTTTATTTTTTACCATCTCAAGAGTGACTGATATTATTTGTTGAAAACCCTTAAGGCCTGCATCTGTTGGTGTAACATAATTATATTGAGTGCCCTTTAGCTATTCATGGTGGAATTAATAATTTTTTATACCACTTCCGCAGTGGTGGATATTATTCTGTGAAAACTTAAGGCCTGTTTCATGTGCGAGCAAACATTTTTTAATACTTTAAATTTATGTCGAGTTTACAATTTCAATATCATGTATAACTTTTATTCCCCAGAGTAGTGTTTTAAGTTCAAGTAAAGAGTTCGATATTGGTGCCACTATTTGATTGTGTTTGTAGTGTTGGGGAATATAAGTGTCTAAATAACCAGTGTGTCTCATTCCATCCCAGTCACAGACGCTATCCTTCCACTGGTCACGGAGAAGTCATTTTGTTTAGTAAGTTAAGTGTTTTGTGCTGTCTCGGGATTTTCACAAGCCCACTGCCATTACCATCTAACAATCTTTAAACCCCAAGTCAAGTGAGAAAATGTCCAGTAAATTTATATATATATATATATATATATATATATATATATATATATATATATATAAATATATATATATATATATATATAATATATATATATAAATATATATAAATATAAATATATATATAAATATATATAAATATATATATATATAAATATATAAATATATATATATATAAATAAATATATATATAAATATATATATAAATATATAAATATATATATATATATAAATATATAAATATATATATATATTTATTCAAGACATCTTCAGAGGCCTCTGAAGATGTCTTGAATAAAGACGAAAGTTAATAACGTGTTTCCATTTTCCTGTGATTTTATCAAGATTTCATCTTATTCACGTTGTCATTAGATTTATATGAAATATATATATATAAATATATATATATATATATATAATATAAATATATATATAAATATAAAATATATATATATATATATATATATAAATATATATATATAATATATAAATATATATATATAAATATATAAATATATATAAATATATAAATATATATATAAATATATATATATATATATATATATATATATATATAAATAAATATATATATATAATATATAAATACATATATATATAAATATATAAATATATATATATATATAAATATATAAATATAAATATATATATATATATATATATATATATATATATATATAATCAACGACCTCACCAGCAAGGAATCGAACCTCGACCTACTGGTGTGACTAGGAACGCTACCGACTAGGCCACAAGGACACTAAAAGCAGTTCTAGACTCTGTTATATTTCACACAAAGCCTGTTCATCGAGCTGATGGCGCCGTGAACCTCAATGGGAAACTGCCCGTGCCTCTTATGTGTCAGTAGCATTTACCGAATCCAGCTGGTATGAAACGCGAGGTACATATATACTATTTTTAGTCCATATAACACGCGGACTTTGAACATATAATCAACGACCTCACCAGCAAGGAATCGAACCCTCGACCTACTGTGTGACTAGGAACGCTTACCGGCTAGGCCACAAGGACACTAAAAGCAGTTCTAGACTCTGTTATATTTCACACAAAGCCTGTTCATTGAGCTGATGGCGCCGTGAACCTCAATGGGAAACTGCCCGTGCCTCTTATGTGGTGTCAGTAGCATTTTACCGAATCCAGCTGGTATGAAACGCGAGGTACATATATATACTTCATTTTTAGTCCATATAACACGCGAACTTTGAACATATAATCAACGACCTCACCACGGCGCCATCAGCTCGATGAACAGGCTTAGTTGAGTGGACCAATCGCAAAATCCTAGAGATTCTCAGACATATAGTGAATCCAATGCAGGTGGCATGGGAGGATTGGTTATCTCAAGTAGCAGCGTCAATAAATGGGTCAATAAATAGCTTCACAGGCAAAGCAATCCTACTATATCATATATGGAGCCGATAAAAGGTTACCCTATGACATACTTACCAGACCTACACAACCCATATATAACATGGATGATTATGCAAAGAAGCAAATCAATACCTTCACTGACATCCATGGAAAAGTGCGTAAACAATTAGCAGCATCGCGCGCTGAAATGATTTACACACAACATAAACATGCTAAGCCTATCAAGCTTCAAATAGGCGACGCTGTCATGAAAAGAGAACCTGAAAGAATCTCAAAACTTTCGCCGACATTTTCAGGACCCTTCCTGATAATTGCCAAAGAGCACTGTCACAAATTCAAAATACTTAAACCAGATACTCAAATTACCGACGTAGTACACGTGGATAGATTAAAATTGGTGAGCCCTGAGTTGCTTCCCACCATTGTACACGACGTTCCTACAGTAGACTCAACGTCTGCACAAAATAAAAACCAAAACGCCCAAGACGTACAGTCACGTTCAAGATTCTTCGAACACTGCTGGAGACAGCTGGCAAGTCAAGCCCTTTTGTTTACTATACTACGTTTAATCCCTTTCGGGTAATTAATCCAGTTGTATCTAACCGATGCTAAACAAAACTTCTTTCTAAAGACGCTGATTTCTTGCAACACAAACTGCTGTTTTACTTCCCTGTGTAATAATAATAATAATAATTAACGGTTTATTGAAAAAATTCTGCAGCCCGAAGGCTGAAAATATACATTGGACATAAATGACTTATTACATACATTGGTGGTTTAACAAAAGCCTTCATTAGAGAAAGGTAAAGGAACATACAGTGAACATACAGATTAATGTAGGTGTTGAACAGCAAACCTGTAGTGTAGTAACTCCTCCCAGATGGTGTTAGGAGGAACTCACGTGGTGTAGTAGTTCCTTCCAGATGGTGTTATGAGGGACTCACGTGGTGTAGTAATTACCTCCACAGATGGTGTTATGAGGGACTCACGTGGTGTAGTAATTACCCTCACAGATGGTGTTATGAGGGGCCTGACGTGGTGTAGTAATTCCCTCACAGATGGTGTTATGAGGGACCTCACGTGGTGTAGTAATTCCCTCACAGATGGTGTGATGAGGACTTGACGTGGTGTAGTAATTCCCTGCATATGGTGTTATGAGGGACATGTGGTGTAGTAATTCCTCACAGATGGTGTTATATGAGTGAGGTTTGGTCTTCGGCCTTCCTATCGTAGACGGATTAACACATCGTTGGTTGTTGTTGGGTCTCACGGGCCTTTATCACTGGGTACCTGGGACCTCACTGTGAAGGTTAACTTGGGTACGACTGTTACTGTTAGTTGTTCTCACTGACTTAAGCACTGTTCACCACTGTTCACCTCTGTTTAACACTGGTTCCGTTCCTTTTCCTAAATGAAATTGTAACTTCTGGCGAGAACTTGTTGATATTCCGGTGGGGGGGGGGTTCAGGGAGGGGGTTGGTATGGGCCATCTCAACAGTTGACCTGGCTGCTCCGAGAGGAGCGCCAGGTACGTCTTGACCCTTCGGTGGTCGGCGATGGTGTGTGTGTGCGTATGTGGAGTGTGTGTGGTATGTGTCAGTATTAATAATGACATTGTTCAATTGAAGGTGATGGTAATTATCTTACGAACCATCCGTCTGATGGTGTGAATTACTACTGTAGCATATGCCCAATACTTTTACAAGCCATTATCTAGCAATATCATTGTCATTCCAAGATTATGAATATTGTAAACAGCAAATGGCATTTCTTTCGTTGAGTGACTCTTTGCGCCCTCCCCACCTAAATCCTTGTTTCTGACTTGTGTCGATTACGTCACGTTTAGTCTGGTGTCTTAAAAAAAATATTCAATTTTTTCCAAAAATGTGTATGATGTATTATAAATTTGTATCTTATTTATTTATTTATTTATTCATTTATTTTTTATAAATGCATAAAAAATATAAATATAATGCTGACGTTATTGGCGGGAAGGTTGGGTAAATGCTAGGACCTCGGCGTTATAATGACTGCACAACATTATATGAAACTGAGAGAGCTGTATAACACTGTAGAGTTACTTTGTGGATTTACAGGTGCCTGTTGGTTGAATAATTAATGTTCGACTTTCTCCGTTCGCGAGGGTCAAGCAGTGCAGGTGATGTGAACAGTGGTTTGTAACTTCCGTAATTTGAACATGTCCGACCTTCAGGCTCAGACCTGAGCTACATTACTAAGACCATTGAGCTGACTTACCCACAACATTACCTAAACAGCTACTCTCCCATAATAAGATCAGCGAGATGGTTTAATCAAGGCTAATATAGAGACCACAGGGTTGGCGCTCTCTGGTCAATGGGGAAAGGAAGAGGGTATACTGTCGATGCTTGAGGAAGAATTCAAATATTAAATAGCCTCGTAGTCAGTTAAATTTCTCGACAATAAAAGTGCGAAAATACGTCAGTGAAATGCTAAGTTTACCGACACTTAAAAACGGCAATAGTAATATGTGAATTAGATATCTAGTTAAGAGGTAAATAACAAACTTCCACAAATTGGATAATAACAGATGTAAGGTCAGTGACTTGGGAATGGTAGAGGAAACCTGAAAGTTCTGGATATGAAAAGTGTTTGATACAAGTCAAGACGATGGCAGGAAAAGGAGGGTGAATGAGGCAAGTTAGATTGGGAGAGGTGACGTATTACATCAATTAACGACTGGACGATGGCAGAGTGAGACGCACTTCTGTGACAACTACGAACACACAGATGACGACAGGCTGGGGGCTCTACTGATCCACTATTTATATTACGTGTAGTGGATCTCGATGATCCACCAGTTATAACGAGATGCTAGTAGTTCTAGTGATCCACCAGTTATAACGAGATGCTAGTAGTTCTAGTGATCCACCAGCTATATCGAGATGCTAGTAGTTCTAGTGATCCACCAGTTATATCGAGATACTAGGAGTTCTAGTTACCACCATTTATAATCAGAGGCTGGGCATTACCTGTATAACAAGAGGTTGGTGGGTCTAACGATCCATCACTTACAAAAAACAAAACAATGATCCAACAGTTAGAAAAAGAAGGTGGTCCTCAAGTGATATGCTGCTTATAACAACAAACTTTAAAACCCACGAGCCAAAGAGAATAGTGGCATCAGTTATACACGAGGCAAGGGACAAGCTCTAGTAGTTCAGTCCATGTAACCTAACCTAACCTAACCTAACCTAACCTGAAATTGGTGGTTTTAGATATTAACTAACTTCAAGAGAAGAAAACTCGTTATAGTGATTTAGGACGTTCTAAGGCATTGGGTGAGCCTTTTAATCGTACATTGTAAGTTGGCGTGGTGACCTGTGGTGCACGTTCAGCATGCTCGCCTCGCAAGCTAGTGAACCCAAGTTCGATTCCTGGCAGGAAACTATCAGCAAGTATCTTTACGCCATTTGCCTCGTCTACCCAGCAGTTATTGGGAACCTGCATGTTAATCGATTTGCGGATCGCCTGGGGTAAGGTCAACCAGTGTTGCCGAATTGTCCGGTCTTCTCGGACTATTCCTGACATGCAGCGCGTTAACTTAGGGTGTGGTTGTTGTGTTGGTGACAGCTTCAACGCCTTAAACAAATTCACCTAGGTGACCTGAGGGCCGGCCATCTCGTTACACGAGGGGTAACATTAATTGTTTGACAAGTTACAAATTAGCAACAGGATAGAGACTCCCTGTCAATAATTAGTTCTTGATATATTACAACATGGGATCTCATTTCACCCCAATGATTAGGTAAATTCGGTTATGTTAGGTTAGGTTAGGTTAGTTAGGTTAGGGTTTTGGACAAGAATGATACTGAAGAAATATTGAAAAAGAGAGAAGTGATTACTTAACATGCTATAAAGATGTTGGGTTGTTGTAAACTTTGAGGACCGAAACTCATGAAAGGACGCGCCCAGCACAGTACTAAACTATAGGCAAAATACATTAAAAGAGAAACTTCACTTTTTGGTCACTAACAAGATCGTCCAAGAAGTTGGGAGACCTGGCTGACCCTTAAACTGGTCCTCTCACAATTTTCGTCCATTGTTATGATCCCCACCTGAAAAGAAAAGGAAGAATATTATTGTTTCTAAGATGAGTGACCTATCGTGACCTATGAGAAACCTTGCACAAAAGCAATTACCTTGATACCACTCAATCTACTCATTTTATGTACTTGTTTTTACCTTATTTCAGCTCATATGGAAATTTTTCACTGAAGATGGAAGTGTTAGATCCCGAGTAAATTTATATATAATGTTCATAGGTGTACACACTATTATGACATGCGTTCGAAAGTAGTTAACTTGTAGACTAATAAATTATTATATAATTTGTAAGTAAAGAGCAAGTCTAAAATATCAGTACAGAAATTCACTGGTTTCAATATGCTGTTGTGACTTAACATTTATCAGAGCAGCTTAGATGACAAAGTTATCCAACAATCTCAAAACTTATTACAGATGAATGACACTGAATGACGATAACGCGGTCCTCGGTATCAGCACGCGCTACTTGTTTACATTATTTATAATTCCCCTGCAGCTAAAGGATAACTCAGCGGTAGATGATCATCCCTGACAGTATCCCCACAACTGAGCCAACAAGAGATGTCAATATTACCTGGTGTAAACTTTTAAACAAATATCTGCCAACACCAACTGCTGTTTTTTGTAATTGGCGGACACGCGTAACATCATGAACGTATTTTATTTCGACTTACTATAACTCACGTAAAATAAAAACAATACTCACATTTTTTTATGCATGAATCTATGATGCCTAATCTATATATGATGATGATAATGTCTTGCTTTAAAGGTAATATATGCCAAGGTATGAGAGAGGGAAAGGAAGTGAGAGCTTATGTTGTGCATCCACTGTTCTTCTGGCCAAGTGATGATGTTTCAGACACGGATCTAAGACGGCGTGAATAAGAAGATATATGAACGGTGTTTCAATAACCCCTGATTTATCTGCTAGAACTCATCAACACAGTCCATCTGGGAACTCACATCAAACTTGAGTCGTCCAACTGTGACAGTCCAACTCCAAAAGCTTAGGAAAGATAAATAAAATATCAGAGGTCCTTAGAGTGTCATTTGACGGAAAATAGCAGATTTGCAGCGATTTATCTCTTCTACGTATGTGGATGTATTTTCACAGATGACTATTACGAGTACAACTTTTATGAGGTTAGGTTTGGTTATGAACTATAAGCAACAATAACCTTTTTGTGGAGATAGCGTTGACAACACCAACTTACCCATCTCATGTTCTTAGACACTCTGTGACGCACATGATCTTTTCTATATTGCCCATCATTGCAATGAAAATATATACAATAGCTAAAACAACTATGTGCAGGTGGGGGTCGATATGCTCCGAGATTTACATGTGACTAGTGACAGACTTCATGTACCAAAATTTATAGTCCATGGTCATATTGTTTCCCACAAAGTATGCACAAATAGCTGTTTTAGCTACTGTAGTGCGTACATCTGAAGGAAACGTGACTGTGCAAGTCCTTGTGGTTGGCATGCAGCCTACGAGAATTTTCGAGGAATATTTGTGCGTAGAGGCACCAACGGTAGACAAGCTCTCTGACCTTGCTTCAAAAGCGACGTTAATATGATAACAATTTGGCTCCCAAAAATTTAAAGCATTGCTTAAACATTATATTTTCCTGCAAAAGTTATGGATTTTTCCCCAGAATAGCCTTCAGAGGTATTTTCCAAGTCTAGTGATTAAAACTCATGATCCAAACAGTCCTTTCCAGGAGCCATTCTGCTCACCCCACATAGGAAGGAGTCTAGGAAGGGTGCTCTAAACATAATCTACCTGAAGAACCAACCTGACTGAGCAACTGCACCCAGTAAGGTCACCCTTATGGTCGAAACAATCATAATCACAGGTCAAAGCAAAAACAAATTATGCAAACTTATGGTTGCTGCATGGAATGTCAGGACCTTCTGGATTCGGCACAATTGGAGAGTCCTGAAAGGACAACTGCCGTTGAGACAAAAGAGTTGTCTAGGTATAACATCGATATAGCAGCCATTATTCAGTCCGCTCCCAGAGGAGCTCCTCAGCTCTGCAGAACGGGGTCCTGCTATACCTCCTTCGAAGCGGTAAGTCCTACGGAGGAAACCTCATTTATGGAGTTGACTTTGCCATTCGCCAATCCATCCTTCATAGGCTAACTGAAATTGCTGTTGGGGTCAACGAGCTTCTTGACGCTCAGAGTCCACTGAATTACCTATATCATGCCTTCTTCATCAGTGCATACGCCCTAACACTGGATGCAGAGGATGATACCAAGGAGGCATTTACGCCGACCTTGGCAGACTGCTAATCTCTATCTAAATAAAGATAAAGTTGTGCTCCTAGGTGACTTAATGCCAGAATTAGCAGAGATGCTGACTTATGGCAGGAAACCATAAGGAAAATGTAGTAGGCAAGTGTAATCCCAACGGCTTACCTCTCAATAAGTGTGCTGAACACAACCTCATTATCACCAACACCTTGTTTAGACAGGCCGACAAGTTCAAGAGCTCGGCAACACCCACGATCTAGACACTAGAGCATCTCATTGACTACATGGTTGTCAAAGAAAGAGATCGCCGGATGTCCTCACCAACCAAGCGATGCGTGGCTCGAACCACTGTGTCACAGATCTTCGGCTCGTCAGAGCCAAACTCCTTCATGTCGCCCCATAACGGAGAAGGCAACAAGCCTCCATAAGAGGTTTTAATACCAAATATCTGGAGGAACCAGCGGTAGTACAGACTTTCAGACAGCAGCTCGACGAAGGGCTGATAAGCAATCCAACAACAAACAACCTAAATCCGAGTGAATGGGGTATGCTCGACCCTGTCATCACAAAACCTGCAGCGAATCCCCGGTCGGATGAAACAATACACCAGGATTGGTTTAATGATAATAACCTAGAAATCGATGTACTCGAAATCGATGTACCCGTCAGTAGTAAACGTTATCTTTTCACTAACTGTCAGAACAATGATCAGTCTCGACAAAAGCAGATACCTTCCACGAGAAAAAGTAATGGCCCAGCCCGAACTTCACAATCTAAAAACGAATGGTGAAAATAAAGCGTGTGAAACGCAAAAATTTACGAATCAAAACCAGATGCGTGACTTTTTCAATTCCATTAAAACAATGCATGTCCCAATTACTTATAACGCGGCCCCCTTCGCTCATCCAAGGAAGGCAACCGTCAGTGCTGGAAAGAACAATGGTAAGCATTCGCTGCCCAAACGAAACAACTCGTGTGATATCCTGACTACCCATCAGGCCCTCAGCACCAAGAGCTGACCCACCTTAGCTATCACCCATCCCGGATGAGGTAGCTAATGCCATCAAGCAGATGAAAAATAACAAAGCCACAGGGCCGATGGAATCCAAGCCTATGTGTATAAAACAGGAGGACCTCTGCTTACCAACAGTCTCCACTCTCTCCTGGAGAAAATATGGGAGAAGTTGGAATTGCCCCAAGATCTTAAAGACGCTTCAATCATCAACATTTATAAGAACAGGGAAACCGGCCAGACTGTGGCAACTACCTAGGGATCTCGCTGTGGTCCATAGCTGGCAAGATTATCGCCCGAGTTTTCGAAACAGACTACTTTATAGAAAATTCCTCCCAGAATTTCAATGTGGCTTTAGACCATCACGTGGCACCACTGACATGATTTTAGCTGCCTGCCAGATACAGGAAAAGTGCCGAGAACAGTGTCGTAACTTGTACATAGTTTTCATCAACCTTACTAAGGCATTAGACTCGGTCAACAGGAAGTCCTCTGGCGGACCCTCGATCATTTTGGCTGCCCATTAAAAATTCAACGTCATTGTGATGCAATTTCACGATGTCATGAACGGCAGTGTCCTGCACGATGGCACCCAGTCTGAGTTCTTCCCCATCCAAACAGGGTAAAACAAGGATGGGTACTGGCGCCAACTCTTTCCATTTTCTTGTCTGCCTTCTTTATTTGTGCCAGCGCCAACTCAGCCGGCGTGGTGGACATCGGGTACCGGAAGAAGGGTCTTTCAATATAATACTACTCCAAACAGGAACAAAGATGTTGGCCGCTTCCATCACTGAAGTTCAGTATGCAAACGACCTCACCCTGAACGCGACCTACAGGAGATCCTGAACACCTACATAGATGCGTATGCACATTTCGACCGCCTCTGGTTCAGTCCACACCTCTACCATCCATCCACTTAACCGTACTACCCTCACTACCCACTTTCGGTATCTTGGCTCCCACCTGTCCACCACCGCCGACATCGAAGAAGAGATTCAACATCGGATCGGATATGCATCTCAAGCCTTTGGCAGACTCTGTACCTATGTCTTCAGCTGTAGGAGCTGAAATTATCTACCAAGCTGCAGGTCTATCGATCAGTCGTCCTCCCACCCCTGCTGTATGCAGCGAGACATGTGTCACATGTGGGAGGCACATAAAGACACTTGAAAACTTTCACCAGCGTAGTTTACGTTCCATCCCCGAGTTCACTGGGAAGACAATAGAACAAATGCCAGTATTCTCGCTTACGCAAACTGTAGGAGCATCGAGGCAACCATTATCCATGAACAACTACGTTGGACTGGCCATGATACCCACATGGACGACAGTATAGTGCCAAAGCTACTTCAACACACACACACACACACACACACACACACACACACACACACACACACACACACACACACACACACACACACACACACACACACACACACGTGTGTAACTTCCGTAACTTCCTCTGAAGACTCGCATTTAATTAGGGAATTACCAGATATTGTTAAAAATCGTCTGTCTTGGTTCACTTCTCAGATGGGTGGACGGATAGAAGCAGTTATATGTACAGATGTATATTTATACTTGTATCTACAGAGAGGCTGGCCACTTGATCTGAACTGAGGACTGTGAGCTTGAGAGCAGTGTTAGAGATGCTATTTAGATCTGCTAGGACTGAGCGGGTCTCAGGCTACTGCTCAGTGGTAGATCCGTAATGTGTAGTGTCCAGCTCAAGACTGACTAGCTATACCTGGGCGGACCTACCCTGCTAACTGACTAACGGCCATTTTTAAAACATTCGTTACTTATTAGTAACCAAGAAACAAAAGAGCTGTAACTAAGTCTAATTATTTCTCACAGGTAATAATTGCCTGCCATTCATGCCATGACACAAGATGGAAACCTGCATAATATACTGTTTAGATTGATAATGAAATAATTGTAGAACTGATGAGATATAAATGAAATAAGTAACTTCATCTGATTAATGGTAACCCTTGTCTGTGTTTCCTGTTTCAACCTGTCATTGTCAATTCCTATGACTCAATACTTGACTCTTTGCCCTTTCCAAATAGGCAACTAGGCTATATACATTGAAATATACCCAATATAATGTGTTGTGTATATTAAGACTGTATCATGCGGACAAGAAAATTCAGTCCTACACTACAAGTATAATATGCAAAATGGATTGACCTCTAAATGTTAATGAATATGGATAAAATTTACAGACCTTATCTATGAACCAAATGGACAATTTTAAGGCTTGTGGAGGCAATATATTACTACTATATATTTTTACCATATAGTTTTGGGACCACCTAATAAATATATATATATATATATATATATATATATATATATATATATATATATATATATATATATATATATATATATATATATATATATATATATATATATATATATATATATTAGTTCTGATTTGATAAGTGGCAGGGCTGAATAAACACTTTGTTGGTTTTGCTTCATTGTAGAAAAATATAGTTTCACATGTACTGAGTTCAGTGGAGAATATATTGTACCTTCTTTGCTCAGGGAAAGGTCTTAATGCACTTGTAGGAGAGCACTTAAGTGAGGTGTCCACTGGGTAACAAGTGATATGATAGTATCTCTCACACTAGGAGAGGGGTGGTCAGGCAGGTCTTAAAAGTTAACGTGTCAGATGTTTGTCGCTCAGCTGCACTGACCAAGCTTGACCTCGTCCACCCCCAGAGGAAATGTTAACTCACCAATTGATTCATACTCATGGATGAATGACTTGGTGAATATATGGGAAATATACATTTGGGTAAATATTTATATAATACAAATTGTGCTGTTACACGCTCGCAACGCTAAGGGGCGTCATACATTTGCAACACTAAAGGGCGTCGTGCGCCTCAATGCTAAAAGGGCGTCGTGCGCTCACAACTCTAAAGGGCGTCGTGCGCTCGCAACGCTAAAGGGCGTCGTGCTCGCAACGCTAAACGGGCGCGATGCGCCCAAAACGCTAAAAGGGCGTCGTACGCTCGCAACGCTAAGGGCGGTCGTGCTCGCAACGCTTAAACGGGCGCGGTGCGCCACAACAATAAATGAGCGACGCGCTCGCAACGCTAAAAGGGCATCGTGTGCTCGCAATGCTAACGGGCGTTCGCGCGCCGCAAGATAAAATGAGTGCTGCTCTCAGAAAACTAAAAGGGTGCCGTGCTCGCAACGCTAAACGGGCGTCTTGCACCTCGCAACGCTAAATGGGTGTCATGCGCCGCAACGCTAATAGGGTGCCATGCTTCGCAACCCTAAAAGGAGTCGTGCCCCGCATTGCACCAAAGAGAGGTGTATGGTTGTACCAATACAAAGAGTGTATTTCACAAAAATAAAATAAAATAAAAATGGTCATATTTTTATTAAATAATATCATAAAGGTGGCTCAGGGTCTGGTATATATATCGTACAAAAGCTGCTACAGGTTGTGGCAGCTTTTGTACTTTAAGGGACTCATTTCGTTAATACTGACCCAGACTTACAGCACCCTCACTGAGGCCAATTGAAAATTTCACCATTCAGAAATATAATTAATAAAGTTGGAATTTCTAAATTTAGTAATGATGGGTGATGGATGGTGTTAAGCATAGTGATGATGGATGGTGTTATATGTAGTGATGATGGATGGTGTTATATAGTGATGATGGATACTGTTATATGTAGCGAACGATGGATGGTGTTAAGAATAGTGATGATGGACAGTGTTATATAGTCAGATTCAGATTCAGATTTGCCTCGAGGGGCTAGTCTATTGGGCACCCCTTACATCCTGTGCAAGGTGAAGTGCAGAAGCGTTTACAGCGCCCAACAGGAAGTATGAAAAGTTCATACTTGCCTTTATGACTCGTACATTAAGGGGTAAGACTGAAGGGTCATAGGTTTTGTCAAGTTACATAAAGTGAGAGAATGATGAGTGTGTGGGGCAAAGTTCCCAGTACATTTTATCTGTTTATGGCAAAGAGTGGCAGGTCCCTAATAATGTCAAATGCCAAGCCTGTGACTAGAGGAGGGGTGTTATATAGTGATGATGGATGATGTTATATAGTGATGATGGATGGTGTTAAGTATGGTGATGATGGATGGTGCTAAATATAGTGATGATGGATGGTGTTATATAGAGTGATGATGGATGGTGTTATATAGAGTGATGATGGATGGTGTTATATAGAGTGATGATGGATGGTGTTATATAGAGTGATGATGGATGGTGTTATATGTAGTGATGATGGATGGTGTTAAGTATAGTGATGATGGATGGTGTTATATATAGTGATGATAGATGTTGTTATATATAGTGATGGTGGATTTGTTATATATAGTGATGATGGATGGCATAAATAGTGATGATGGATGGTGTTATATTTAGTGATGATGGATGGTGTTATATGTAGAGATGATGGATGGTGTTATATTTAGTGATGATGGATGGTAGTTTATATGAGATGATGGACGGTGTTATATTTAGTGATGATGGATGGTGTTATATGTAGTGATGATCTATATCTATATAAAACAAAGAAAGTCTGTCTGTGCGTCCGACGAAAATCTCGGAAAGTACTTTACCAATCTGTAGTGATGATGGATGGCGTTTTGTAGTTATGATGGATGGTGTTATATGTAGTGATTATGGATGGTGTTATGTATAGTGATGATGGATGGTGTTATGTATAGTGATAATGGATGTTGTTATATATAGTGATGATGGGTGGTGTTATAAGTAGTGATTATGGAAGGTGTTATGTATAGTGATGATGGATGCTGTTTATATAGTGATGATTTATGGTATATATATATATAGTGATGATGGATAGTGTCATAAGTAGTGATTATGGATGGTGTTATATAGAGTGATGATGCATGGTGTTATTTGTAGTGATGATGGATGGTGTTAAGAACAGTGATGATGGATGCTCTTACATATAGTGATGATGGATGGTGTTAAGTATAGTGATGATGGATGGTATATATAGTGATGATGGATGGTGTTATATAGAGTGATGATGGATGGCGTTAAGTATAGTGACGATGTATGGTGTTATATAGAGTGATGATGGATGGTGTTAAGTACAGAGATGATGGATGGTGTTAAGTATATTGATGATGGACGATGTTATATAGTGATGATGGATGGTGTTATTTGTAGTGATGATGGATGGTGTTAAGTATAGTGATGATGGATGGTGTTAAGTAGTGATGATGGATTGTTTTATATATAGTGATGATGGACGGTGTAAAGTATAGTGATGATGGATGGTGTTATATATGGTGATGATGGATGGTGTTATATATAGTGATGATGGATGCTGTTATATATAGTGATGTTTTATGGTGTTTTATATATAGTGATGATGGATGGTGTTATAAGTACTGATTATGGATGGTGTTATGTATAGTGATCATGGATGCGGTTTTATATAGTGATGATTTATGTTGTTTTATATATATTGATGATGGATGGTGTTATAAGTAGTGATTATGGATGGTGTTATGAATAGTGATGGATGGTGTTATGTACGGTAATGATGGATGGTGTTATATAGAGTAATGATGGACGGTGTTAAGTAGAGTGATGATGGTGGGTGTTAAGTATAGTGATGATGGAGGGTTTTAAGTATAGTGATGATGGATGGTGTTATATATAGTGATGATGGATGCTGTTATATATAGTGATGATGGATGGTGTTTTATATAGTGATGATTTATGGTGTTTTAAATATATTGATGATGGATGGTGATATAAGTAGTGATTATGGATGGTGTTACAGTGATGGATGTGTTATGTATAGTGATGATGGATGGTGTTATATAGAGTAATTATGGACGGTGTTAAGTATAGTGATGATGGATTGTGTTATGTATAGCGATGATGGATGCTGTTATATGTAGTGATGATGGGTGGTGTTATTTGTAGTGATGATCTACATCTATATAAAACAAAGAAGTCTGTCTGTTAGTCTGTTTGTCCACGAAAATCTCGGAAACTACTTTACCGATCTGTAGTGATGATGGATAGTGTTATGTATAGTGATGATGGATGCTTTTATATATAGTGATAATGGATGGTGTATTATATAGTGATGATTTATTGTGTTTTATATATAGTGATGATGGATGGTGTTATAAGTAGTGATTATGAATGGTGTTATGTATAGTGATTATGGATGGTGTTATGTATAGTGATGATGGATGGTGTTATATTGAGCAATGATGTACTGTGTTAAGTATAGTGATGATGGAGGTGTTGTATAGTGATGATGGATGATGTTAAGTATAGTGATGATGGATGGTGTTAAGTATAGTGATGATGGATGGTGTAACAAGTAGTGATTATGGATGGTTGTGTATAGTGATGATGGATGCTGTTTTATATAGTGATAATTTATGGTGTTTATATATAGTGATGATGGATGGTGTTAGGTAGTGATGATGGATTGTTTTATATATAGTGATGATGGACGGTGTAAAGTATAGTGATGATGGATGGTGTTATATATGGTGATGATGGATGGTGTTATATGTGTAGTGATGATGGATGGTGTTATATTTAGTGAGGATGGATGGTAATAACTATAGTGACGGTGGATGATGTTACAAAGTGATGATGGATGGTGTTAGATGAGGTGATGAAGGATGGTGTTATATGCAGTGATGAAGGATGGTTTTATATGTAGTGATGATGGATGGTGCTAAGAACAGTGATGATGGATGCTGTTTTATATTGTGATGATGGATGGTGTTAGGTATAGTGATGATGGATGGTGTTAAGTATAGTGATGATGGATGGTGTTAAGTATAGTGATGTTGGATGGTGTTATATATAGTGATGATGGATTGTGTTATATAGAGTGATGATGGATTGTGTTATATATAGTGATGATGGATGGTATTGTAAGTAGTGATGATGGATAGTGTTTTATTTAGTGATGATGGATGGTGTTATATGTAGTGATGATGGATGGTTTATATGTAGTGATGATGGATGGTGTTATATGTAGTGATGATGCATGGTGTTACATGTAGTGATGATGGATGTTGATATATGTAATGATGATGGGTGGTGTTATATATAGTGATGATGGATAGCATTATAAGTAGTGATTATGGATGGTGTTATATGCAGTGATTATGGATGGTGTTATGTATAGTGATTATGGATGGTGTTATGTATAGTGATGATGGATGGTGTTATATTGAGTAATGATGTGCTGTGTTATATAGTGATGATTGAGGGTGTTAAGTATAGTGATGATGGATGATGTTAAGTATAGTGATGATAGATGGTGTTATATAGAGTGATGATGGATTGTGTTAAGTATAGTGATGATGGAAGGTGTTACAAGTAGTGATTATGGATGGTGTTATGTATAGTGATGATGGATGCTGTTTTATATAGTGATAATTTATGGTGTTTTATATATAGTGATGATGGATGGTGTTAGTTATAGTGATGATGGATGGAGTTAAGTATAGTGATGATGGATGGGTTATATATAGTAATGATGGATGGTGTTTATATATAGTGATGATGGATTGTGTTATATATAGTGATGATGGATGGTATTATAAGTAGTGATGATGGATGGTGTTATATTTTGTGATGATGGATTGTGTTATATGTAGTGATGATGGATGGTGTTATGTATAGCGATGATGGATGCTGTTATATATAATGATGGATGGTGGTAGGTATAGTGATGATGGATGGTGTTATATAGAGTGATGATGGATGGTGTTATATAGTGATGATGGATGGTATTATAAGTAGTGATGAGGGATGGTGTTATATTTAGTGATGATGGATGGTGTTACATGTAGTGATGATGGATGGTGTTATATGTAGTGATGATGATGGTGTTATATTTAGGATGATGGATGGTAATAATTATTGTGACGGTGGATGATGTTATAAAGTGATGATGGATGGTGTTATATGTAGTGATGAAGGATGGTGTTATATGCAGTGATGAAGGATGGTTTTATATGCAGTGATGATGGATGGTGCTAAGAACAGTGATGATGGATGCTGTTATATATAGTGATGATGCATGGTGTTAGGTAGTGATGATGGATGGTGTTAAGTATAGTGATGATGGATGGTGTTATATAGTGATGTTGGATGGTGTTATATATAGTGATGATGGATTGTGTTATGTAGAGTGATGATGGATTGTGTTATATATAGTGATGATGGATGGTATTTTAAGTAGTGATGATGGATGGTGTTATATTTAGTGATGATGGATGGTGTTTTATATAGTGATGATGGATGGTGTTATATGAAGTGATTATGGATGGTGTTGTGTATAGTTATGATAGAGTGTTAATATAGTGATGGATGGTGTTATATAGGTGATTTATGGATGGTGGATTATAGATGGTGTTATGTATAGTGATGAGGATGTTATATATGATGATGGATTGTGTTATATATTGTGATGATGGATGGTGTATACATGATGATGGATTGTTTATGTAGTGATGACGATGGTGTTAAGTATGTGATGATGGATGATATGCTGTTATATGAATGATGATGGATGCTGCATATGTAGAGTTATGGATGGTGGTGATGATGGATGGTGTTATATATAGTGAACATAGATGGTGTTTTGGTGATTATGGATTTGTATTTATAGTGATGAAGGTTGCTGTTATATACACTGATGAAGATGGTGTTATAAGTGATTATGGATGGTGTTATGTATAGTGATGATGGATGCTGTTATATATAGTGATGATGATGTGTTATATATAGTGATGATGGATGGTGTTATATATAGTGATGATGGATGGTGTTTTATGTCGTGATGATGAATGTTATGTACTGTGATGATTGATGTCATATAATATAATGATTGAATTTATATCTTAGTGATTGAATGTTGGGATTAGTGATTTTTGGATGGTGTTATATGAATGATTATTAAGTATGAGTGATGATGAATGGTTATATGATGATGTTACATGGTGAATATGGTGACGATGAATGGTGTTATTGTGGTGACGATGGTGTGTGAGGATGATGGATGAGTTATATGGTGATGAAGAATGGTGTTAATGTAGTGATGATGGATGCTGTTATATGTGTGATGATGCATGGTGTTATATTTGATGAGTGATGGATGGGTGGTGATGGAGTGATGATGGATGTTTTATATGTGTGATGATGGGTGAATATGTAGTGAATGGATGGTGTTATGTAGTGGTGATGGATGATGTTATGGGATTGATGGATGGTGTTATATTTTATGTGTGGTGTTATATGTAGTGATGATCGATGGTGTTATAGTGATGATGGATGGTGTTATATGTATTAATGATTGATGGTGTTATATGTACTTATCTCAAATATATTCCAACCAACACATTCCGACACACATAACCCGACTCGACCCGACCCGACCGACATCTGAGAGAACGAGAGAGAAACTAATGGTCACCCCTGACGCACATATGTAGAAAAGTGGCCTAGTGAAAGAGACGCCGAGGGCCGCGTTTCTGCTAGTCATTACATATAACACCATCCGTTATCACTATACCTAACACGATTCATCACTAAAATTATCCCCATCAATTATCACTGTACCTTAGCACAATCCTTCATCACTACCTATAACAGCATCCATCATCACTACCTATAGCACCATCCATCATCACTACCTATAGCACCATCCATCATCACTACCTATAACACCATCCATCATCACTACATATAACACCATCCATCATCACTACCTATAACACCATCCATCATCACTACCTATAACACCATCATCATCACTTCCTATAACACCATCCATCATCAATACCAATAACACCATCCATCATCTCTACCAACAACACCATCATCACTACCTATAACACCATCATCATCACTACCTAAACACCATCCATCATCACTACCAATAACACCATCCATCATCACTACCTTTAACACCACATCATCACTACCTATAACACCATTCATCATCACTACCAATAACACCATCCATCATCACTACCTATAACACCATCCATCATCATTACCTATAACACCATCCATCATCACTACAAATAACACCATCCATTATCACTACCTATAACACCATCCATCATCACTACCAATAACACCATCCATCATCACTACCTATAACACCATCCATCATCACTACCATAACGCCATCCATCATCACCACCACCACCAATAACACCACCCATCATCACTACCTGTAACACCATCCACCATCACTACATATAACACCATCCATCCATCATCACTACCAATAACACCATCCATCATCACTACCTATAACAAAATCCATCATCAATACATATAACACCATCCATCATCACTACCTATAACACCATCCATCATCACAACCATAACACCATCCATCATCATTACCTATAACACCATCCATCATCACTACCAATAACACCATCCATCATCACTACCAATAACGCCATCCATCACCACCACTACCAATAACACCATCCATCATCACTACCTGTAACACCATCCATCATCACTACCTTAACACCATCAATCATCACTACCTATAACACCATTCATCATCACTACCTATAACACCATCCATCATCACTACCTATAACACCATCCATCATCACCACCAATAACACCATCCATCATCACTACCTATAACACCATCCATCATCACTACCATAACACCATCCATCATCACTCCCTATAACACCATCCATCATCGCTACCAATAACGCCATCCATCATCACCACCACCAATAACACCATCCATCATCACTACCTGTAACACCATCCATCATCACTACATATAACACCATCCATCATCACTACCAATAACACCATCCATCATCACTACCTATAACACCATCCATCATCACTACCAATAACACCATCCATCATCACTACCTATAACACCATCCATCATCACTACCTAACAACATCCATCATCACTACCATAACATCATCCATCATCACTACTAATAACACCATTCATCATCACTACATATAACACCATCCATCATCACTTCCAATAACACCATCCATCATCACTACCTATAACACCATCCATCATCACTACCAATAACACCATCCATCATCAATACATATAACACCATCCATCATCACTACCAACAACACCATCCATCATCACCTACCTATAACACCATCCATCATCACCACCAACACCCATCCATCATCACTACCTATAACACCATCCATCATCACTACCTATAACAACATCCATCATCACTACCTATAACATCATCCATCATCACTACTAATAACACCTTCATCATCACTACCTATAACACCATCCATCATCACTACCTATAACACCATCCATCATCACTACCTATAACACCATCCATCATCACTACCTATAACACCATCCATCATCACTACCTATAACACCATCTATCATCAATACTATACTTATAACACCATCTATCATCACTACCTATAACACCATCCATCATCATTACCAATAACACTCCATCATCACTACCTGTAACTCCATCCATCATCACTATACCAAACACCATCCTCCCATCACTTTACTAGACACCATCCATCATCACTATTTATAACACCATCCATCCATCATCACTATGTACAAAACCATCCATCATCACTATGCTGTATATAGCACCATACCATCACTATATGTAACACCATCATCACTATACCTAAACACCGTCCATCATCACTACATATAACGCCTTCAATCATCACTGTACCTAACAACAATCATCATCACTGCTTGACACCATCTGTCATCACTATTGTTATAAACTGAACTTGATTTTCTACTAAATATAGAAATTCCAACCTCATTAATTGTATATTTTGAATGGTCAAATTTTGAATTGGCCTCACTGAGGGAAGTGGAGTCAATGTCATAATAATATGATTATAAAGTACAAAAGATACCAAGTCTGAGGTATCTTTGTACTTTATGGGCCCTGACCACAGGCCACCATTATGATATTATATAATACAAATAGGACTTGAATCCTTATTTTGTGGCCGCGACCTCGTGGCGCTGGCGGCCAGACCTTCTCAGGGTCGTTGCGGCCGCGCACTTCCTGTGGTCGCATGCCGCGACTCTCTGTGGTGCGGTGTCAAGACCTCTCCGTGGGCGTTGCGGCCGCGACTTCGTGGTCGTTGCGGCCACCTCTCGTGCGCTGCGTCACAAGACCTCGTGGCGCTGCGTCAGACTTTCCGTGGCGTTACGCCGCCAAGACTTCGTGGCGTTGCGGCCGCGACTCTCTCGTGGCGTTGCGGCCAAGACCTCTCCTGGTGTGCGGCGCCTCTGTGGCGTTGCGCCGCCAACTCTCCTCGTTGCGGTCACAAGACCTCTCCGTATGCTGGCCGCAACCTCTTGGCGTTGCGGCAAGACCTCTGTGGCGTATGCACAAGACTTCGTGGCGGCGGCACGACCTTCCGTTGGCGCTGCCAAGACCTCTCGTGGCTCGGCGCGCACCTCTTCGGCGTTGCGGCGCGCACTTCTCCGTGGCGTGCGGCCGCGACTCTCCGGGCGTTGCGCACGACCTCTGTGGCGCTGCGCCGCGCACCTCTCTCGCTGCATGCTGCGCCACGCACCTCTCCGGCGTGCGTCACAGACCTCGTGGCGTTGCGCCGCCAGCCTCTCCGTGGTCGCGCCGCGCACCTCTCGTGGTCGGCGTCACAACCGGCGCGGCCGCACCTCTCTCGGGCGCTCGCCGCGCACCTCCGTGGTCGTTGCGGCCCGCACCTCTCGTGGTCGCTGCGGCCAACTCTCGGCGCAGGCCACAAGATCTCCGGCGCTGCGGCGCACCTCTGGCGTTCGCCAAGACCTCTTCGTGGCGCTGCGGCGCGCACCTCTCGTGGCTTGCGGCCAAGTCCTTGTGGCGCGCCGCCAAGACCTCCTCGTGGCGCTATGCCACAAGACCTCTCGTGGCGTGGCGGGCCACGACCTCTGTGGGCGCCAGGCCGCGCACCTCTCGTGGCGTTGCGGCCGCAAGACCTCTCTGCAACGCTGGC
>NW_024748381.1:0-10415 GCF_018991925.1 Homarus americanus
TAGCTTGGTGGAAGTAATGGTGGTGGTGTTTTGTAGGTAAGTGTCGAGGGTGGTGGCGGAGTTCTTGTCTTTGGGGTGAACGATCATCTCCCCCTTTAGGTTGGGCCGCACTGAGAACTTGGCCAGTGGGTTTTGCTTTTCCATCTCTGTGACGGCGGCATATGTTGTTTTTGCGTCCGTTTTCGTGATCCGGAATTTTGGCAGTGTCGTTGGAGGTGAGCTGGTGGTGGTGATGGGTGCCTTGGGGGCTGCTTGACGGCAATCGTTTCCCGAAAGGGCACGTCGGCGTTTCTTATTTTCTACCTTCGTCCAGTTGTCCTCAGTAGCGGTAGCAGTGGTGGTGGTGGTGGAGGTGGTGGTGGTGGTGGAGTTGTTGGAGGTGGTGGCAGAGTTCCTGCTTTTCAGGGCTTCGTTGAAGGCGCGTAACTGGTCTGCTTTCTCTGTGCGAAGCCTGTCGTGGTTCGGGTCGTCAGGTTGGCGGTTCAGGCGGGGATCGCGGTTAGGAGGGCGTACGCGCTCCATAACCGGGTTGTTGTTGTTGTTGTTGTTGTTGTTGTTGTTGTTTTAGATCCTACCTATTCCGGTTGAGTAAACAGCAAAGGAATTACAGCACTCCCCACTAGCTGGTGGTCGTAGAGTGGTTCCTGAGCTTCTCTCACGGAGCCCCGATTGGGGAAGCCTACTTCCTAGGGTATGTGACTGCTCACTTATAGACGTGAGCTAAGTGTGCCTATTTGGGAAGGATAAGGATTGCGACCCTCTTTCCAGGTGGACCCGCACGATCACGGTTTTCCTGGAAAGACTCGGCTGGGGAGGGTTTTGCTCCGACCCCCTTTCGTGTTCACAATCTCCTGGGAGGGAGGTGAACAGTTACAGGGGGGACCGCAGGACGAATACACTTTTGAGGGTGCAGGTCCCTAGGCCAGAGCGAAAAGGAAAAATGGTAGTAGAAGGAAAAGAGCTCAAACCACGCCGGGAATATCGCGCTATAACTGCTCTCCAGCTGGAGTGTGGGTCACTCACACCACCAGTGGGGAGGGCAAGCTATTGCTCGATAAACCGAGAACGCTCGTGAGTTGTTGTGGACGATGACAGTCGTGGGTGGTCCGGTCCGGGAAGATGGCCAACAATGGTACGAGGGAGAGGGCGGTCTTCAGAGTTCCGGGTCCAGCAGGCCTGGCAGGCGGGCGGGCTTATATACAGACATTCTCCACCTCAGTGGCCACCTCATTGGCCACGAGTGCCGCATGCGTCATCCGCAAGCTACGCCCCACCTCCAAGAGGGAGGGACGGCCTTGGATGAACGCTACTACCGCTGCGTCCACAGCACGCCACCTACTCCCACCAAACCGTGGGCGAAGCCACACCAGGACCACCTGTAGTAGCAACCACAACAACATGACTGGACGAGGCAAAGGAGGCAAGGGACTTGGAAAGGGTGGCGCCAAGCGTCATCGTAAGGTGCTTCGTGACAACATCCAGGGTATCACCAAGCCCGCCATTCGTCGTCTAGCTCGGCGTGGAGGTGTTAAACGTATATCCGGCCTCATCTACGAGGAGACCCGCGGCGTCCTCAAGGTGTTTCTGGAGAACGTCATCCGTGACGCCGTCACCTACACCGAGCACGCAAAAAGGAAGACCGTCACCGCCATGGATGTGGTGTATGCCCTGAAACGGCAGGGCTGCACCCTTTATGGTTTTGGTGGTTAATCAACCTGATGGACGGGCGCACACCACCACCACCACCACGACAAACAAATATACGGACCTAATTTTAGGTCCACATTTAAATCGCTAAAGAGTTGGTTAGACACTGAGTAAATCGTTGAAAATATATCCAATCACATGATCCTCTCTAATTCTGGACTTGTGGTATGAGTATAGGTTGTGTGTGAACGTGTTGGAACCACTTCCTAATAATTGTCAGTCAGTCAGTCAACATTCACCTAACCTCCAGGTACCTCACCTAACTTCCTGTAGCGTCACCGAACCTCACGAAATGTAACCCAATGTAGTTTATAATCTATCCTAACATGACATAACATAACCACGCACTATATTACTTCGGTAAGAGTAATGAGTTTTAATACACAAAGTTGCAGTTATCATTCATTCATACATACATACATACATACATACATACATACATACATACATACATACATACATACATACATAACATGCTAGTGGCAGGGGGGGATTGAAGTGAATTTTAGGAGGATAGAATAGGTGCAGTGGCTAAACAGCGCTTGCGTGAGGGACTTTAAGCAGCAACTCGCCTGGATGCGGCAGGATAGAGTCAGGTCAAGCGTCCGGTGCATGTTGGGTTCCGCCATGGTTTCTCAGTGTTTGGTCGGCTTGATTGTGTGTGTTGCTTTCTTGTTTGGAGGAAATGTCTTGGTATTCTTCTTCTTAGCTTGAAGTTGATTTTCTTCTAACTCTTCTCCTCTTGTTGTTCGTCTTCCTCGTGTCTGCTATCATTCTGTAAAGACTCTCTATATGTATGTAGGTATGAGTGAGTAACAGTTGCCGGTTACAGTGATACTTCATATTCGCTGGTGTTGTACTGTATGGCTTCGGTATTTCTTAATATACAAACAGCACCGTTAGTGGATTGAGGTATTTAAAAACCAGCCTGCATTACTTATATATAGAAATAAATAATGTGGCTTGGACAATAATGACGACTACTCTCTCCTACCTTCCCCAAACAAGGGCTTTTCGAAAGTATACATTGGACACAAATGACTGAGTACATCATAAATTGGTGGTTTAACAAAAGCCCTCATTAGAGAAAGGTGAAGGAGCACACAGTGAACATACAGATTAATGTTTGCACGCGTAGATCATGTAAGGTGAGATGTTGAACACCAGACACGTAGTGTAGTAACTCCCTCACAGATGGCGTTATGAGGGGCCTGATGATGTAGCAGTTACCTCACAGATGGTGTTATGAGGAAATTCACATGATGATGCTGTAGCAAAAACACTACTACGTGTTGTCGTAGCATCTTGGGACACCACGTGGTCGACATGACTACCTATCTGGGCGGGTGAGGTGTGGTCCCAGGCCTCTCTTTATCGTGAGTCTCAGGAAGCATAACTGGGTACTGGGACCTCACTGTGTGTGAAGGTGGTTAGCTAGCTTAAGACTCAACTGCCGAGTTGTTTTTCACTGACTTAAGCACTGTTCACCACTATTCATCACTGGTTCCATTCCTTTGCCAAATGAGATAGTACCTTATGGCAAGAACTTGTTGATAGTCCGGTGGGGAGGAGGGTTCAGGGGAGTGAGTTGGTATGGGCCAACATATAAATAATAATAATAATAATAATAATAATTAACGGTTTATTGAAAGAGCTTGGCAGCCAGAAGGTTGAAAATATACAGTTACATATTTGGGGAATGGGTTACGAATTACAAATAATATACAAGTAACATGAGTGACACAAATAAGACATATAATAACTAGCTGGGGAAAAGCTCAAACTACAGTTCATTTCAACATAGTGACAGTGCAAGGAGTAGTGTTTACTGGGAGTGAGTACACTGATTTATTACAAGTTATCGATAATTTTTACAATGGTTGGGACTGGGCTGTTCTTATAGCGATCAGTTCGTGCACGTATGGGCTGGGCTGGATGCGGTTGTGGTGTCGAAGAGCAATTCTCGGACTAGGGATCTCAGGGGGTAGTAGGAGCCGGTGTCGGGGATGGTGTAGAAGCTTCTTACCAAATTTGCAGATGAGGTCGTGGTGATGGTCAGTGAGAGTCTAAAGGGTCAGTGTGTTGAGCGCTTCTTGATATGTGGAGTAGGAAGGGTAGAGAATAATCTTGCATGGCCTCTTTTGCACTTTTTCGAGGTGTTTACGTTGTGTGGCATTTAGGGAGGAAGACCAGGTGGAGGAGGCATAGGTGAGCTTGGGAAGTATGAATGTTGTGTAAACACTGAGGAGCTCATGTGCAGGACCACCGAGGGACTTGAGTCGGCGTAGGAGGTGGAGACGGAAACTGGAGGATTTGATAACTTCACTGACGTGTGTTTTCTAATTTAGTTTGTTGTCTATATGTATGTGTGTGTGTGTGTGTGTGTGTGTGTGTGTGTGTGTGTGTGTGTGTATACTACTGTACTTTTTAGATCCTCCTACGCAACCTAACCTATTATAGTTAAGTATAGTAGGCTATACACTATTTTGTTAGTATGTGTTATAAAATGAAATTGCATGTTATTATTATTAATATTATTATTATTAATATTATTATTATTATTATTATTAGTAGTAGTAGTATTATTATTATTATTATTGTTATTATTATTACATGCTAATATAATACTAAGTTGCCCGCCAGATTTCCTCAGAGATGGGAGGAGCACATTGGCGGCGGTGTTGTTTATACTCCGCCTGATTACTGATTCCTATTCACCGAGCCAGAGCTGGCGGGCGGCGTGTTATGTGCCACGTTTTGTTTCCCATTGGGCGTACCGCTCAGCTGGGGAGTAGGAGATTTCATAAAAAGAAAGTTTGAGTGGAGAGCACACCTTTTCCTTCACATACAGTTATCTTAGACCATCTACTAGTATAATAGTTTGCACAAAAATACTCTACACTCTTTCTAGGTTGTTGCTATTTTTTTTTTTTTTTTTTTTGACTTCTCATCAGATTGTGCATTCAACTAATATACACTATTAGTGTGTTTATTATTATGTTTTATAGTATTATTTCGTATAATATTGGGTAACACAATTAGAGTCACTAGTATAGTATATTATTGGGGTTTATAGCAGTTTGTGGTCTAATAGTATCATGCTTTATGAGTGGTGTTCTATGTAGTGATGATTAGGCAATAAAATATGCTTTGGGGGTTTATAGCAGTTTTTGTGGTCTACTAGTATCATGCTTTATGGGTGGTGTTCTATGTAGTGATGATTAGGCCATAAAATATGCTTTTGGTTTATTGCTAACAAAATATACTTTGCTCTACTGCTGTAGTGCAAAACATGGTGAAACTTACATACACCGTTAATAAAGTATTGATGGAAGAAGAAGAAGAAGAAGAAGAAGAAGAAGAAGAAGAAGAAGAAGAAGAAGAAGAAGAAGAAGAAGAAGAAGAAGAAGAAGAAGAAGAAGAAGAAGAAGAAGAAAGAGGAAGAATTGTGGAGGGAATGAACAGTGAGATAATGTAAAGCCTCCGGGATGGCGGCAGCGTTTCTGTTATTAATATATAATAAGACAATAGGAAAATATGTTGTTGTCTCTACCTGTATTATTACCTTTGCGATAGCATGGTTCAATTTGGGGAGGACATAGGAAGGAGCAGGAGGTTAGGAAGGGATTTGTAGTGGGAGAGATAGTGTCTGTGATCCTCGGGTCACCACTCCTCGGATTGTGTCAGTTCAAGTTTAGAAGCTCCAACAACTTTCCCTGAATACGAATTGGCAACCTTTCGATTTACAACAGGTACCTACTTACTGCTACAGTAGGTAGGTGAACAGGGACCAAGGGGGCTAGGAAGAGTGTCCAAACAACTTGCTCCTGCCTGCCTGTGTGATGTAGTCGTGGCCAGAATTAGGTTAGGATACAGACACATCTGGCTAGTTAGTAACGCTGTACCCATACCGGAACACTCAGCATGTAAACTTGGTGATACACCTTTAAAGCACTACTATATTATTGAATGGGACACTGTCAAAGACTTCAGGCCAACTCACTTATTGTATCTTGAACTATGTCATTACTTCATTGAGGACATTACATTCTTGCTCTTTATCCCAAATTGGCTAGCCCACACTGGTAAATGTGTACTGTACTGTCAATGAATCTGATGTATTTCTTTGTGTATGAACCTGACTGAAAATAAGGTCGCCTCCCTGGCTGCTGCTGCTGCTTCTTGCGCCCTTCTAAGTCCCGTTTAAGTCCCCCACCCCAGGCCCCCGCAGTAACCCTTCACATCTACACCATTCAAAATCAATTTCACTCAATTCCCACAATACTATGCTAATTACACGTAAAATAGAGTGTTATCCTGCAAAACGTTGATGTCGTATATTTCTCTCTTTAAGTGATATCCTGTGGCTCCGAAAGGAGCCTGTTTGGTTAGGTTGTCTTGTGTGAACGAACCTTGGGTTCTTATTTCTTCTCTGTCTTCTTGGGAGGAGCACAGCTTGGATGTTAGGAAGGACACCCCCTTGGGCAATGGTGACTCCAGACAGGAGCTTGTTCAGCTCCTCGTCATTGCGAATGGCAAGCTGAAGATGACGCGGGATAATGCGGGTCTTCTTGTTGTCGCGGGCGGCGTTACCGGCCAGCTCGAGCACTTCTGCTGCCAGGTACTCCATGACGGCTGCAAGGTACACAGGGGCACCTGCACCAACACGCTCAGCATAGTTGCCTTTACGCAAGAGACGGTGGATCCTACCCACGGGGAACTGGAGTCCGGCCCTGCTAGAACGGGACTTTGACTTGCCCTTCACCTTGCCTCCCTTGCTGCGTCCTGACATGTTGCTGCTGCTGCTTTTCGTGATAGGAGTTAAATTTCCGCCCGCCACCTTGGTCTTTTATACCAAGCTCAGGATCAGGCCAGGTGGCCGTCTCGCGGACCCAACCAATGTAAGAGAGCCGTAGCTGCAGCCAGTCTGATCCTGAGCGGCCCGCTCGGTATATAAGGAAAAGTTAGTCGGGCCAGTTTTCAATTCTCTCGCTCCGCGCCACGAGTAACTGTGCCGCCATGCCTCCCAAAACTTCCGGAAAGGCTGCCAAGAAGGCTGGAAAGGCCCAGAAGGCCATTGACAAGGGTGACAAGAAGAAGAAGCGCAGGAGGAAGGAAAGCTACAGCATCTACATCTACAAGGTACTGAAGCAAGTGCACCCCGACACAGGAGTCTCCTCCAAAGCTATGTCCATCATGAACTCTTTCGTGAACGACATCTTCGAGCGCATCGCTGCCGAGGCTTCCCGCCTGGCGCACTACAACAAACGCTCCACCATTACAAGTCGGGAAATCCAGACAGCTGTCCGACTCTTGTTGCCCGGTGAACTGGCCAAGCATGCCGTGTCTGAGGGCACCAAGGCTGTCACCAAGTACACCTCTTCCAAGTAAGAGGTTACTTGTGCACAACAAACACGCCATCCCACTACTACAACTTAATCGGCTCCATCGGAGCCACAGTTACATGTTAAAGAGACAGTTACCGACAGTGATATATTGAGAGGGAAATAAAAAAAATAAAATTATAATAATCTGCATTCTCTATTGGCGTAGAAACAGGACTAAATCGACACATAATAAATAAATAAATAAATTCTGCGTGGAGTACTTTTACACCCACTGCAAAGTGACATACATGGAGTGTGTTTGGGCTTCATTTCTTGTTTGCAGCATGCCTATTTCATGTAAAAAAAAATTTTATTTTATTTTATTGTATGTTCTTTTATTTTATTTATTTCTTTACTTACTTATTCTTTATATATTTATTTGTTACTAGCTCTTGTTTGTTGCACCCACCCACCTCCCGAATTGATGACCTACTATACAATCGTACCTCCATGAATGTTACCAACTTACCGTTAGGCGATTTGGGTAACCGAAATTAACGCTCTCCGACCACCAACCATTTCGATTGTCATGAAAATTATCTTCAGAACAGTTCTTTGGCCCTGAGAAGGGCCGAGTTATAGATGTCTGGTAGGTTTTGTTGTGCTTTTTGTTTTTCCCCAAGGAAGAGGACTTAAGCACGCTCTCCGCGGATGCGCCGGGCCAGCTGGATGTCCTTGGGCATGATGGTAACGCGCTTGGCGTGAATGGAACACAGGTTGGTGTCCTCGAAAAGACCCACCAGGTAAGCCTCAGAGGCTTCCTGCAGAGCCATGACGGCAGACGACTGGAAGCGCAGGTCAGTCTTGAAATCCTGGGCGATCTCACGCACCAGGCGCTGGAAGGGCAGCTTCCTGATGAGTAGCTCTGTGCTCTTCTGGTAACGACGGATCTCACGAAGGGCGACGGTTCCGGGCCTGTAACGATGGGGCTTCTGGACACCACCGGTGGCTGGGGCGGACTTGCGAGCTGCCTTGGTGGCAAGCTGCTTCCGTGGAGCCTTGCCTCCAGTGGACTTGCGGGCAGTCTGTTTAGTACGGGCCATCTCGACGACGAAATAGTCAATACGGGCGGCCCGGCAGGCGGGCGGGCTTATATACAGACATTCTCCACCTCAGTGGCCACCTCATTGGCCACGAGTGCCGCATGCGTCATCCGCAAGCTACGCCCCACCTCCAAGAGGGAGGGACGGCCTTGGATGAACGATACTACCGCTGCGTCCACAGCACGCCACCTACTCCCACCAAACCGTGGGCGAAGCCACACCAGGACCACCTGTAGTAGCAACCACAACAACACGACTGGACGAGGCAAAGGAGGCAAGGGACTTGGAAAGGGTGGCGCCAAGCGTCATCGTAAGGTGCTTCGTGACAACATCCAGGGTATCACCAAGCCCGCCATTCGTCGTCTAGCTCGGCGTGGAGGTGTTAAACGTATATCCGGCCTCATCTACGAGGAGACCCGCGGCGTCCTCAAGGTGTTTCTGGAGAACGTCATCCGTGACGCCGTCACCTACACCGAGCACGCAAAAAGGAAGACTGTCATCGCTGGCGGATGTGGTGTATGTTCTGAAACGGCAGGGGCCGCACCCTTATGGTTTTGGTGGTTAATCAACCTGATGGACGGCGCACACCACCACCAATTACCACGACAACAAATATACGGGACCTAATTTTAGGGTCCACATTTAAATCAAGCAAAGAGTTGGTTAGACACTGCAAATCGTTGAAAATATATCCAATCACATGATCCTCAATTCTGACTTGTGGTATGAGTAGGGCTAGTAGAACGTGTTGGAACCACTTCCTTGGTCAATTGTCAGTCAGTCATTAGTCAGTCAGTCAGTCAACATTCACCTAACCTCCAGGTACCTCACCTAACTTCCTGTAGCGTCACCGAACCTCACGAAATGTAACCCAATGTAGTTTATAATCTATCCTAACATGACATAACATAACCACGCACTATATTACTTCGGTAAGAGTAATGAGTTTTAATACGCAAAGTTGCAGTTATCATTCATTCATACATACATACATACATACATACATACATACATACATACATACATAACATGCTAGTGGCAGGGGGGATTGAAGTGAATTTTAGGAGGATAGAATAGGTGCAGTGGCTAAACAGCGCTTGCGTGAGGGACTTTAATCAGCAACTCGCCTGGATGCGGCAGGATAGAGTCAGGTCAAGCGTCCGGTGCATGTTGGGTTCCGCCATGGTTTCTCAGTGTTTGGTCGGCTTGATTGTGTGTGTGTTGTTTTCTTGTTTGGAGGAAATGTCTTGGTATTCTTCTTCTTAGCTTGAAGTTGATTTTCTTCTAACTCTTCTCCTCTTGTTGTTCGTCTTCCCCGTGTCTGCTATATCATTCTAAAGACTTTCATATGTATGTTGGTATGAGTGAGTAATAGCGTCATTACAGTGATGCTTCTATACTGCTGGTGTTGTACTGTATGGCTTCGGTATTTCTTAATATACAAACAGCACCGTTAGTGGATTGAGGTATTTAAAAACCAGCCTGCATTACTTATATATAGAAATAAATAATGTGGCTTGGACAATAATGACGACTACTCTCTCCTACCTTCCCCAAACAAGGGCTTTTCGAAAGTATACATTGGACACAAATGACTTAGTACATCATAAATTGGTGGTTTAACAAAAGCCCTCATTAGAGAAAGGTGAAGGAGCACACAGTGAACATACAGATTAATGTTTGCACGCGTAGATCATGTAAGGTGAGATGTTGAACACCAGACACGTAGTGTAGTAACTCCCCCACAGATGGCGTTATGAGGGGCCTGATGATGTAGCAGTTACCTCACAGATGGTGTTATGAGGAAATTCACATGATGATGCTGTAGCAAAACATTCACTACGTGTTGTCGTAGCATCTTGGGGACACCACGTGGTCGACATGACTCACTCATTCAAGTGGGTGAGGTGTGGTCCCAGGCCTCTCTATCGTGGAGTCTCAGGGGAAGTATAACTGGGTACCTGGGACCTCACTGTGTGAAGGTGGTTAGCTAGCTTGGGTAAGACTCAACTGCCGAGTTGTTTTTCACTGAGTTAAGCACTGTTCACCACTATTCATCACTGGTTCCATTCCTTGGCCAAATGAGATAGTACCTTATGGAAAGAACTTGTTGATAGTCCGCTGGGGAGGAGGGTTCAGGGGAGTGAGTTGGTATGGGCCAACATATAAATAATAATAATAATAATAATAATTAACGGTTTATTGAAAGAGCTTGGCAGCCAGAAGACTGAAAATATACAGTTACATATTTGGGGGATGGGTTACGAATTACAAATAA
>NW_024748382.1:0-22978 GCF_018991925.1 Homarus americanus
TTAAAAGCCAGATTGACGTTCAGGTTTTTTTTAGTTGTAAAGGAATATGAGAAAATTTTTGTGAAATGGTAATACTAAAAATTCTTATGGTCATGGGTGGAAGCGGTATAGTTCTATAAAAAGATTTCTTAGTTATGTTCAGGCATTCGTCTATGAAAGATTTAGGGTATTTAAGATTCAAGCCAATATTATAGATATATATTTATATTACTCATCAAAATTCGGGACTGCAAATTCTCAAAGCAACATTAAAAAACATTGTTGAAAATACTGACTTTTTGACTCTATTATGGTGAACTGAGAATAATAATGAGATGTATGGAGCCTTACACATTGGTAGCTTTTCTATAAATACTGAACTGGGGTGTTACCCTATTCTGTGGATCAGACAGTCTAGGAATTACAATTTACAGTCAAGCTCTAATTCCACAGTGAATTTGTCCCGGGGGGCTATAAGTTATTAAGTTGTAACAAGAAAATTTAAACACTGATGCGAGGCACCGAGCTCTATTCAGAGATAGAGAAGAAAAACAAATTAAGCGAGATAGTAGTGATTAGTATCGGTGTTGTACACCAAATAGACAAACTGAAGCCTAATAAGTCCACCTGGTCCCGATGAGATGTTTGCCAGGTATTAAAGGGAATGTAAGGAAGAGCTTAGTATGCCTTAGCAAAGTTGTTTAACATGTCATTAAAACAGGTGTGTGGTACCAGAATCCTGGAGGATAGCGAATGTAATACCGATTTTCAGAAGGCGGATGGAGTCACTATCCTCTAACTACCACTTAATCAGTCTAACATCAATGGTAGGCAAATTGCTTGAATCAATTGCTTTCAGACTCTATTCAGAAACCACCTGGAGAAGCACAAGTTGGTCCAATGATTCCCCAACATGGCTTCCTGAAAGCCACGGCGTTCATGTCTAACTAATCTAGTAACATTCTTTTCATCAGTTTTCGAATAGGTGGGAACAATTATGATGTGGTAATATCTCGACTTTATGCAAGCCTTCGGCAGAGTCCCCACGAAAGACTAAGATAAAGGCGCCTTAGCATCAAAGGTAATATCCTTAAATGGATTAGGGCGTAGTTCACGGGACGGTAAACAGCCAGTGAGCACTCATGACACTAAGGTAGCATTGGAGCAGCGTCACTAATTAGGTTCCCAAGGCTCAGTACTTGGACCATTATTATTTATTATATACGCAAGCGACATAGATATCGGCAGACGGCAACGCGAAATAATAAATTTTGCTGATGACACTAAAATAGGGCGTGTAATTAAAATCTGACGAGGTCTCTGCAAAAGAGTACAGGAAGATCTAAAAAAATTTCCGAATGAAGATGGATTTAAAATGGGAGTAAAATTCAATGTGGACAAATGTAAAGAGGTATAGTATAGGGAGATGTAAACAGGGAAACCAGTTACCAGATGAACAACGATGCCATTATTGAAATCCGACTCTTGAGAGTGATTTAGGAGTAATGATAAGAAGTAGGAATCTTAAGCCAAGTAAGCAATGTGTTTTGCACTTAACAAAGTGTTAGTTACAAGACTAGCGGGTCATCTTAAAATTATATCTGGCGCTTGTGAGACCTCCACCTGGATTCACGCGGTTTAGTTCTGGTCGTATTACAGAATGGATATAGGTCCTTGAAAGAATCAGAGGAGAATGACAAGACTAATCCGGGGCATTAGGAACCTTGAATTTTGAGACAGGTTAAAGCATCTTTATTTGCACTCCCTCGAGAGGCGTAGAGGTGAGGTTTATAAATGGAAGTCAGGGTTAAACAAAGGGGACATTACAAAAGGTACTCAAACTATCCAACCAGGGAAGCGAACTAGCAACAATGGTTTTAAATAGACAAATTTAGATTTAGGGCGAAATAGGTAAACACTGGTTTTGGAAACAGAGTAGTGAGATGGAATGGAACACGTTGCAAATATCATCATTAGCAGATACTCTGGATTAGCTTCAAACATAGGTTGGATGCTTATATAAGCAATAGGGGTTGGGTATAAACGGGACTGCAGTATGGGTCAATGGGCGGCACGGTTTCCTCCATTCATATGTTCTTATGTTCTTATAGAAAGCTTTTAGGTCCTCATTACATTTGACCAGAGACATGTACATCATCTACATATCTAAACCAGACTGCTGAAGGTGGTAAATATTATAATAGTTTCTTTTCAAAAATTTCCATATATAGGTTGCTTAGCCACTGGCGAGAGTGGATTACCCATTGCCATACCAAAATTTTTAACATAATATTCTCCATTAATTCAAATTTACAGTCAACAATACATAGTTTGATGAGTTCGATGAAGTCATCTTTCGAAGTGAACGTGAAATATTATCCAGGGAAGTCTATGAGGAACTCCGGTAATCATCAACTGGGACCTTTGTAAAGATTGATGTTACATCAAAAACTGAGCCAGTTTAAAATCATAATTAATGTGTAAGTTGTGAGTTTATCAAGCAGATCCATATATATTATTCGTAATATTAGAGTTAGAAATGTTGCCAACTAGGGGAGTTTAGTAAAGAAACTAACCACATTTTAGATAATTTATAAAGAGATTATTAACTGAGCTAATCATGGGTCTTGCTGGAGTTATTAGGCTGGTAGGTCTTGATTAAACCATTGCATGTATGGCAGTGGAGGGGACGTTGAAGTAAGATGTTTTAATGAGAGTAGCTTTGCCTCTCAATAGATACTTCAGTTTTTGTTGAACTGGGGTGTTAACAGTGTTGAGAGGATTATTTATAGGCTTAGAATATGTTGCAGCATCACATAAAGGTCATTCATTTAGAGATATAATCATCTTTGTTTAAAATCACTACTGTGTTGGCTTTATCCTGCTTTAGTGACATGTAGATCTTATTTTCTTAGGGATTGGAAAGCTTTGAGTGGAAATCTTTCTGGACAGTTTGGAACACAAGGCTTAGACATAGATGCATACAACACCTTTACACACATGTTCACTGCTTCACTTGTCAAATTGCGCTTGGGAACTTCTGTGTTTTCTTTTTTCCTTAGAATAGCATATATATATATATATATATATATATATATATATATATATATATATATATATATATATATATATATATATATATATATATATATATATATATATATATATATATGACTGATGATGAGTTAGAAATGTGTAGTACGTTAAATAGTCATTTTCGCTCAGTATTCACAAATGAAAACCCAGCACAGTTTCCAGAAGTTCATAAGGTATATAACGACAGTATAGAAAATATGTTGATGAATATCAATATTACTAGTAACGATGTGCTTAAAGTAATTAACAAACTGAAGCCTCATAAATCGCCTGGTCCAGACGAGGTATATGCTAGAATATTAAAAGAATGTAGAGATGAGTTGAGTAATCCATTAGCAGTTTTATTTAATAAGTCATTAGAATCGGGCCTAGTGCCAGAAGCTTGGAAACTTGCAAATGTAGTTCCGATTTCAAAAGGGTGATAAATCAATAGCATCAAATTACCGTCCCATTAGTCTCACGTCAATCATAGGCAAGTTGCTAGAGTCAATTATTGCTACAAAAACAGAAGCCACCTTGAAACATTCAACTTAATTCATTCCTCTCAGCACGGGTTCACCCAGGACGTTCTTGTTCTCCAAATTTGCTTAGTTTTTTCTAAAGTATTTAAGGTAGATAATAATAAGTCATATGATATAATTTATTTAGATTTCAGTAAAGCATTCGATAGAGTCCTCATGAGAGATTGATAGGAAGGTAGAAGCACATGGAATAGGTGGATCAGTATTAAAATGGATTAGGTCATGGTTAACTGGTAGAAACAAAGAGTCAGCATAAATGGATTAAAGTCAGATTGGGTGCGGTCAAAAGCGAGGTTCCAGGATCTGTATTAGGCCCTCTGCTGTTTGTTATATTCATTAATGATCTTGATTTAGGCATAACTAGTAGGATTAGTAAATTTGCAGATGATACCAAAATGGGGAGAGTGATAAATTCAGACAGTGACTTTGAACACCTTCAAAGAGATCTAGATACCTTACATGAGTGGTCAGTAGACTGGCAAATGAATTTTAATACTGATAAATGCAAGGTACTACAGATAGGAAGACGAATACAAACGTTAAGTATAAACTAGGTAACACGGAAATAGAAAACTCAGTTTGTGAAAAGATCTAGGTGTATTTGTTAGCAACGACTTGAAACCTAGAAAACAATGTATTAGCGTTCGCAACAAGGCAAACAGGATTCTTGGGTTCATATCTAGGTTCGTGAGTAACAGAACTGCTGACGTTATCTTGAAACTTTACCTAGCATTAGTGAGGCCACACATGGATTATGCGGTTCAGTTCTGGTGTCCTTATTATAGAATGGACATAGATTCTTTGGAGAGAGTACAAAGAAGAATGACAAAATGATCCATAATATTAGAAACCTTCCATATGAAGAAAGACTGAAAAGCTTAGGCTTACATTCATTAGAGAGGCGTAGAGTTAGGGGAGATATGATAGAGGTGTACAAGGGGTAAGTGGGATTAACAAGGGTAAAATGGAAGATGTTCTGAAGCTCAGTAATAACGAAATAACTAGAACAAATGGTTTAAATTAGATAAATTCCATTCAGAAAGGATATAGGTAAGCACTGGTTTGGTAATAGAGTTGTGGATATGTGAATAGGCTACCGAGTGTCCTGATTCTATGATGTTCCTACTATCAATTGAATTACATGGTAATATTGAGGAGGCATTATCCCAGTCAATGCAATGCTTGTTATCCCTCAAATGAACAAACAGAGCATTGGATTCCTGGCCTGTCCTAACACTGTATTTGTGTTGTTTAATTCTAGTTGCAAGATCTTTACCTGTCTGGCCTAAGTAAAACATATTACATTCCTTGCAAGGAACTTTATAAATGCAACCAATTGTGTTGTTGGGGGAGTTCTTGATTAACATTTGTTTAACAGTGCATGAGTTTTTAAATGCCACATTGACGTTCCAGGTTTTTAGCTGTGCAGGAATGTGTGAGAAATTTTGGTGAAATGGTAATATTAAGATATTCTTATGGTCATGGGTGGGCTTGGGGTCAGTTCTATAAAAAGTTTTCTTAGTAATGTTTAAGCATTTGTCTATGAAAGATCTAGGGTATTTAAGGTTTGAGCCAATATTATATATATATTTGTATTCCTCATCGATGAATTCCGGACTGCAAATTCTCAAGGCACGTAAAAACATTGTTGAAAATACTGACTGTTTGACTTTATTATGGTGGGCAGAATAATAATGAAAGTATGAACACACATTAGTTGGTTTTCTATAAATACTGAACTTAAAAGTGTTACCTATTCTGTGTATCAGACAGTCTAGGAATGGCAATTTACAGTCTTGCTCTAATTCCACAGTGAATTTGATCGAGGGGGCTAAGTTGTTAAGTTGTGGCAGGAAAGCTTTTAGGTCTTCATTACACGGCCAGAGACATAATACATCATCAACATATCTAAACCAGACTGCTGAGGGTGGTAAAATATTACTTAATAGTTTCTTTTCAAAGAATTCCATATATAGGTTGCTTAATACAGGTGAGAGTGGATTACCCATTGCCATACCAAATTTTTGAGCATAATATTCCCCATTGAAATCGAATTTGCAATCCTTAATACATAGTTTGATGAGTTCGACAAAAAACTGAAGTCCCTATTGAGAGGCAAAGCTACGGTCATTAAACATCTTACTTCAACGTCCCCTCCACTGCCATACATGTACGGTGTAATCAAGACCCACAAGCCCAATAAACCAGCAAGACCCATCATTAGCTCAGTTGGGTCAATCTCTTATAAACTATCTAAATGGTTAGTTTCTTTACTAAATCCCCTAGTTGGCAACATTTCTAACTCCAATATCAAGAATAATACGGATCTGGTTGATAAACTCAATAACTTACACATTAATTATGATTTTAAACTGGTCAGTTTTGATGTAACATCAATCTTTACAAAGGTCCCAGTTGATGATTTACTGGAGTTCCTCATAGATTCCCTGGATAATATTTCATTGCCCGTCTCGAAAGATGACTTCATCGAACTCATCAAACTATGTATTAAGGATTGTAAATTTGAATTCAATGGAGAATATTATGCTAAAAAATTTGGTATGGCAATGGGTAATCCACTCTCGCCAGTATTAAGCAACCTATATATGGAATTCTTTGAAAAGAAACTATTAAGTAATATTTTACCACCTTCAGCAGTCTGGTTTAGATATGTAGATGATGTATTATGTCTCTGGCCAAATAATGAGGACCTAAAAGCTTTCATAAGAACATAAGAACATATGAATGGAGGAAACTGCAGCCGGCCTATTGACCCATACTGGGCAGTCCCGTTTATACCCAACCCCTATTGCTTATATAAGCATCCAACCTATGTTTGAAGCTATCCAGAGTATTCAAGTTAATGATGATATTTGGTAACGTGTTCCATTCATTCACTACTCTGTTTCCAAACCAGTGTTTACCTATTTCGCTCCTAAATCTAAATTTGTCTAATTTAAAACCATTGTTGCTAGTTCGCTCCTGGTTGGATAGTTTGAGTACCTTTGTAATGTCCCCTTTGTTTAACCCTGACTTCCATTTATAAACCTCACTCTACGTCTCTCGAGGGAGTGCAAATAAAGATGCTTTAACCTGTCTCTGTACTCAAGGTTCCTAATGCCCGGGATTAGTCTTGTCATTCTCCTCTGGATTCTTTCGAAGGATTCTATATCCATTCTGTAATACGGAGACCAGAACTAAACTGCGTAATCCAGGTGAGGTCTCACAAGCGCTAGATATAATTTTAAGATGACCTCGCTAGTCTTGTAACTAACACTCCTTTGTTAAGTGCAAAAACACATTGCTTACTTGGCTTAAGATTCCTACTTATCATTACTCCTAAATCACTCTCGCAGTCGGATTTCACAATGGCATCGTTGTTCATCTGGTAACTGGTTTCCCTGTTTAGATCTCCTATACTGAGTACTTTACATTTGTCCACATTGAATTTCATCTCCCATTTTAACGACCATTCGAAATTTTTTTTTAGATCTTCCTGTAGTTTTGCAGAGACCTCGTCAGATTTAATTACACGTCCTATTTTAGTGTCATCAGCAAATTTATTTATGTTGCTGTCTATGCCGATATCTATGTCGTTTATGTATATAATAAATAATAATGGTCCAAGTACTGAGCCTTGGGGAACTCCACTAGTGACGTTGCTCCAATGCGATTTAGTGCCGTTTATGCTCACTGGCTGTTTCCTGTCCCGTAACCACGCCCTAATCCATTTAAGGATATTACCTTTGATGCCATGCGCTTCTATCTTAGTCTTTCGTGGGGAACTCTGTCGAAGGCTTTGCTAAAGTCGAGATATACCACATCATAATTGTGCCCCTCGTCCACCTATTCGAAAACTGATGAAAAGAATGTTACTAGATTAGTTAGACATGAACGCCGGCTTGTGAAGCCATGTTGGGAATCATTGATCAACTTGTGCTTCTCCAGGTGGTTTCGAATAGAGTTCGAGCTAATTGATTCAAGTAATTTGCCTACTATTGATGTTAGACTGATTGGGCGGTAGTTAGAGGATAGTGATCTATCCGTCTTCTTGAAAATCGGTATTACATTCGCTATCCTCCAGGATTCTGGTACTACACCTGTTTTTAATGACATGTTAAACAACTTTGCTAAAGGCATACTAAGCTCTTCCTTACATTCCCTTAATACTCTGGCAAACATCTCATCGGGACCAGGTGACTTATTAGGCTTCAGTTTGTCTATTTGCGTAATAACATCGATACTAGTCACTACTATCTCGCTTAATTTGTTTTCTTCTCTATCTCTGAATAGAGTCGGTGCCTCGGGTATCATGTTTAAATTTTCTTGTTACAACTTAATAACTTAGCCCCCTCGATCAAATTCACTGTGGAATTAGAGCTTGACTGTAAATTGTAATTCCTAGACTGTCTGATCCACAGAATAGGTAACACCTTTAAGTTCAGTATTTATAGAAAAGCTACTAATGTGTGTCTATACATTCATTATTATTCTGCCCACCATAATAGAGTCAAAAAGTCAGTATTTTCAACAATGTTTTTACGTGCTTTGAGAATTTGCAGTCCGGAATTCCTTGATGAGTAATATAAATATATCTATAATATTGGCTTGAATCTTAAATACCCTAAATCTTTCATAGACGAATGCCTGAACATAACTAAGAAATCTTTTTATAGAACTGATACCAAGCCCACCCATGACCATAAGAATCTCTTAGTATTACCATTTCACAAAAAATTTTCTCATATTCCTTTACAACTAAAAACCTGGAACGTCAATCTGGCTTTTAAAAACTCATGCACTGTTAAACAAATGTTAATTAAGAACTCCCCCAACAATACAAGTGGCTGCATTTATAAGGTTCCTTGTAATGAATGTAATATGTTTTACTTAGGCCAGACAGGTAAAGATCTTGTAACTAGAGTTAAAATACATAAATATAGTGTTAGGACAGGCCAGGAATCCAATTCTTTGTTCATTTGAGGGATAATAAGCATTGCATTGACTGGGATAATGCCTCCTCAATATTACCTTGTAATTCAATTGAAAGTAGGAACATTATAGACTCTAGTCTCATTAAACATACCGAATCCGTCAACATGAATTCGAGTAATGGTATGTACAAATTTTATTAAATTCGTAATTAAGAAGATTTGTAACCAGGTGAGAAGGTAGGGTCAGCTTACCCCCCGACCTGACTACCGACCGCTGCCGTGCTTTTTTTGAAGATTAGCGGGATCATTACCTATACCTGACCACTGTGAACTTGATCTCACCCTCCCCTGTATATATATATACCTTGTTTTGTACTTCTCATTAGTCTGTACTCACCGCTGAAGATGTGAATTACACGAAAGCGCTTGGGAACTTTGTGTTTTCTTTTCCTTGTGGTTATCAACATATACCTGAATCACGCTCACCTACTTTGATTTACTTGCATATATATATATATATATATATATATATATATATATATATATATATATATATATATATATATATATATATATATATATATATATATATATATATATATATATATATATATATATATATATATATATATATATATATATATATATATATATATATATATATATATATATATATATATATATGTGTGTGTGTGTGTGTAACCGGTCGGAATTAATGGACATTTATTTCTCACTTGTCTTGGGTTTTTTTAAATATTATTAGATGGTAATTGCAGTGGAAGCGCCCCCTTGGAGAAAAATCCCGAGCCAGCACAAGAACACTTAAATTTACTAACAAAATGAATTCTCCGTGACCCGTGGAAGGATAGCGTCTGTGATTGGGATGAATGAGACACACTGTAAAAATTTAGACACTTATAATCCCTCCAACACTAGAGACACAATCAAATAACGGTACACCAACATATGCGCACCTCTTAACCTGAACTAAAAACACTACTCTGGTAAAAAACAGTTATACATGATATTGAAAGTATTAGAAACTTAGACAACAATAAATTGAAAGTATTACGAAGTGTTGCTTGCACACATGAAACAGGCCTTAAGGGCTTTCTACAAAATAATATCAACCACTGAGAAAATGGTAATAAAATAAGAAATTATTAAATCCACCATGAATAGGCCTTAAGGGCACTCAACAAAATTATATCAAGCACTGAGAAAATGGTAAAAAAAAAAGAACTTATTAACTCCACCCTGACTAGTCCTTCAGGGCACTCAACAAAATTATTTTACCCCAACAGATGCACACTTCCTAACCTAACTTAAACACTACTCTGGGGAACAGAGGTTATACCTGAGATTGAAATTATAAAGACATATTAAATGCATTAATGGAACTAAATCACAGTATCACTCACAACAGCATGGAGAAACCTCATTTGAAAAACAGTTTCCTCATTTCTCTGGCATCCATTAGTGACACAAACATTGAAAAAGAATACTATCCAAATTATTTAAGAAATATTAAACTACACACATCAAGAAAATATCAGTAACTGAAAAAATGGTATTAACTACACACAAAATTATCACTATTATTAAGAAGTTACTGAATCCACCAATACCCGTGAACCCTGCTTCCTGACCTAACACATAGATTCCACCTGCACTCCGTAGTTTTTTAAGGCACAACCAACAGGCACCCGTAGTTTAAGGCCCAAGCCAGCCTTTCTCCAGCTTGGAAATTGTACCTCTAAGTTCCACTACTCCTGGGCCCAGTGTGTGGCCCTGTATTCACTCAGCTGGCTTCACTTTACCCCCAGTACATCCATGAAAAGGAAGGGAGTGAGCCAATCAGACCTTGTACAGTTGAGAGAAGCTTTAACTTCCCGTTAGTAAGAGGTTTTCACTAAGCTGCTTGAAGATATGTGGTAATGTGAGCCGAGGTAGAGGAGAGCTGATAACCCCAAACGATTGTCACGTTGTTAGTTGGGCACTCAGAAAGCTGGTTTCACTCCAACTCTCACCATACTCAACAGGTGGCTCAAACCCAGGTCAGTGGACTGTCATACAGCTCGCTTCACCACTCGTGTCTCATACCGCCAGTGGACGTTATCATACCGCAGACGTTTCACACAGCGTGGGCTCTACAGAACCCTGAAAAAACTCAAGCTGTTAGCTATTGTCTCACATCACAGTTTGTTCCTACAGCCCTTTCTAACTTTGTATGAGATTGAATAAAACTTACTTGTTAATACTGATGTTAAATAACGAAGGTACCACTTCACGTGGTCCGTCTCTCCTGGGTACAGAACAGAGATGGTCCTCTGGCGTGACCTTCCTCACAACTCCCCAGCCACGCTTGCTCACTGGTTCGCTCTTTTCAGGAGTGACTTATTTACCAGACGATTAACAGCTTAATTAGGACGTACGCAACATTTTCAGACTGGGAAACGATCTATGATTACTTTTAATTTAATAACTGATATTTAATTTCATAATTTGCCTCCATATTAATTCGGTAAATTACATTTAATATCATATAGGCCTAGTTCTACAAACTCTCGCTACGTGCAGGAGCGCGGTCTTTCCTCAGACGACCGTGAACTTAGTATCGCCAATGGTGGCGCGGCGTTTGAAATAACACTGACATTTCTGAATAATATATATATATATATATAAATATCTTGATAAAATCAAACGGAAAAGGGGAAAGACGAAAGCTAAGGTGCTCCTTTGTTTCCCCTTTTCCCGTGTGATTTTATCAAGATTTATCTTATCCACGTTTTCATTGTGGATCTACATGAAATATATATATATATATATATATATATATATATATATATATATATATATATATATATATATATATATATATATATATATATACATATAACAAAGAGGTATGTGTGTCAGTGTGCGCAGGAGAATTTCGGAATCTACTTTACCGATCTGTAGTGATGATGGGTGGTGTTATATGTAGTGGTGATGATGGATGGTGTTATATGTAGTGATGATGATGGATGGTGTTATATGTAGTGATGATGGATGTTATTATATGTAGTGATGATGGGTGGTGTTATATGTAGTGATGATGGGTGGTGTTATATGTAGTGATGATGGATGGTGTTATATGTTGTGATGATGGCTGATGTTATATGTAGTGATGATGGATGGTGTTATATGTAGTGATGATGGATGGTGTTATATGTAGTGATGATGGATGATGTTATATGTAGTGATGATAGGTGGTGTTATATGTAGTGATGCTAGGTGGTGTTATATGTAGTGTTGATGGATGGTGTTATATGTAGTGATGATGGTTGGTGTTATATGTAGTGATGATGGATAATGCTATATGTAGTGATGATGAATGGTGTTATATGTAGTGATGATGGGTGGTGTTATATGTAGTGATGATGGGTGGTGTTATATGTAGTGATGATTAGACAATAAAATAATAGCAGTTTAATGCTAAAAAAATATAATTTGCTTTACCGTTGTAGTGAAAAACATGGTGGAACTTACATACATCGTTAATAAGCTATTGATGGAAGAAGAAGTTTTTGGGGACTGAACAATGAGACAATGTGTCTCCTCCCGGAGTGTGGCGTCCTACCGTGGCCTAGCGCATGAGCCGCCCGGAGCGAGCAGCGGACAGTCGGTCACAGGAAAGGGAATCCCGCCTTAATGCTAACAGAAAGATAACAGCGGACAGATTGAATACTCTAAACAAGGCAGGTTGCTAGTCCTCATCATCTCTCGGACGGGCATCATTCCCCACGTGAAGGACAGACTAAATAAAGCCAAAGTTGCCGCAGCCATATTAAACCGTTTTAAACTGATGCCTGAGAGGATGCAAGTTCACCTGTATAAGGCGTTGGTGAGGCCTCTGTTGGAGTACCCACATATACCACTCGTCACACTCGGGAAGACTAGACTACAACAACTACAGAGCTTCCAAAACAAGTGTTTGAGATCAGCCAGTGGCCAAGCCCCACCCTACTTGGAGACAGTGGAAACCATCCATCTAAGAAATAAAACAGAGGCCCTCAACGTCAGGTTCCATCGCCTAGGGAAGAAGGTTTGGGACAAGCTCCAGGACGACCCTCACAGCCCAGACCACCTACGCGGGGAAGACATCAACGGAGGGCGACCCCACGCCTGGTGGCACCGGAGTTTGCCTGTACTACAACAACCCAACCCTTGACCCATCTATGTCCGCCACAGTGATCCTCCTTAGATTGAAACTTAGATGATATAAATTCACATTTAACAAGTCACAATCTAGTGAGTCCATAACGTAATACAGCATAAGATTTTAATAAACTTGTAATTGTAAAATCAATCTAGTCATTGTCTACTAAAATAACCATTGTGAAACCTCATCCTAAATCCTAGGTTAGCTTAGTTAGCCAACAAACTCTGTAATATGTAAAACAAGGGGTGTCGTCCCCTTTGTTTAACTCATTAAACTTCTTTTCCAACCTTTCCCCCCACGACTATATGTTGTGACTTCTCTATCCCTCATGTCTGCCTGTGCCTTGAGCCCCAGCATGACTTCCTTCCATTCCCCACCTTAACCTAAAAAAAAAAAAAAAAAAACCCGACACCAACCTGGAGAGTTCGACTTGTGAAAGAGACTTAGGGGTACTTGTAAGCCCGGACCTAAGGCCTAGAAAACAGTGCGTTAATGTTCGAAATAAGGCAAAGAGAGTATTAGGTTTTATATCTAGAAGTGTAAGTAATAAGAGTGCAGAGGCCTTATTGCAACTATATCTTTCGTTAGTCAGGCCACACCTTGATTATGCGGTTCAGTTCTGGTGCCCTTTTTATAGAATGGATATCAATTCACTGGAGTCGGTGCAGAGAAGAATGACGAAAATGATTCCGGGACTTAGAAGCCTTCCATATCAAGATAGGTTAAAGAAACTAAACTTGCATTCCCTAGAAAGACGAAGAGTGCGGGGAGATATGATAGAAGTAGTTAAGCGGGTGAAAGGAATTAATAAAGGCGATATAGATAAAGTTCTTATAATATCCGAGCAGGATAGGACTCGTAGCAACGGAATTAAGTTGAATAAGTTTAGGTTTAGGAGGAAGATAGGAAGGAACTGGTTAACAAATAGGGTGGTGGACGAATGGAACAAGCTTAGCAACTTTGTAGTAAGTTCTGGAATGCTGGAAAGGTTTAAAAGGAGGCTAGATAGATTCATGGATGATAGAGAGTGGTAGTAACTCTCTACAGGAGCTGCCATGCACAGTAGGGTGTGTCATAGGAGGGAAGATCAGCTAAAACTAATGGCCCATCACTTTTTTGGTAGATTTTAGTGTATATAAACAGAAAATAATTTCAGTTTCAATATTTTGCAACCTTTTGCTAGGTAAATTTTAGCGTGAAATTTATCGAAAATCTAACGTACAGCTGCATTAGTGCATTACAATTAAATAGTGAACATTGCATTCTGACTTCATTCTTTAACAACCCAACTAACAATATTTTTTTCTGTTTCAGATTCTGATGCAGTTATAAGTTGATAATATTTGCGATGGCTGCTTGTGTCAGGACGAGGAACCAAAAATCCAGCCATCTCAGTCACTATCTTGGGTCTGGGAGTGAGCTCCTGAAGTCGGAGTTGCCTACATTGAGAGATGCTTTGAGATACGGTGTTTTAATCAGGAAATCAGTGAAAAGAACCAAAGAACTTACACAAACAAAGACATTGCCAGTGATATGACCAAAGCTGTCTTGGCACAGTACACTCTGGCTAACGCTCAGTTCAAGCCTCCAGTCATAACAAGTCAGAAGAAGATTAGTGAGAGACTGCTAGCCAGTTGGGAAAAGGCAAGAGATATCTCTCTTGGGAGAGGAAAACTTGCAGTTAAGGACAGCTTTGCCAAGCGGGTCTAGGACAACTGGCCGCCGCCACCTGGCCGCAGCCCAACTGGCCGCGGGAAACTCGCCGCGGCCGACTGGCCGCCATATGGAACTTTTTGTTGACAACCTAACCTAACCTAACCTAACCTAACCTAACCTTTGAGAGCGCAAAAATAGGCGTTTGCAGTTTACCCCCAGTCCGCGGCGGCCAATCGGCCGCGGCGAGTTTCCCGCGGCCATTTGGGCTGCGGCCAGATGGCGGCGGCCAGTTGTCCCATTCCCTTGCCAAGCAACTGGACCAGTTATTTGACATAATTACTTGCAAGTGCCCAATTGTTCTCTGTCCTGAGTTTGGATGCGATCGTGACTGTAAATCCGAGGCCCTCTGCATTACGAAGTCAGACTGAAAGATTCCTGTGATCGAACTGGCATTTGTCAAAGCACAGAGAGAGACTGGCAGTATAACCAGGGTGAGGTAAAAAAGGCCGATGATTGGAGTCAAGCTGATTCAGAGTTTAATGACTTCCCCATGGCTGATCCGATTGCAAATTCGAATTCAATGGGGAATATTATGCTCAAAAATTTGGTATGGCAATGGGTAATCCACTCTCACCTGTATTAAGCAACCTATATATGGAATTCTTTGAAAAGAAACTATTAAGTAATATTTTACCACCCTCAGCAGTCTGGTTTAGATATGTTGATGATGTATTATGTCTCTGGCCATGTAATGAGGACCTAAAAGCTTTCCTACCACAACTTAACAACTTAGCCCCCTCGATCAAATTCACTGTGGAATTAGAGCAAGACTGTAAATTGCCATTCCTAGACTGTCTGATACACAGAATAGGTAACACTTTTAAGTTCAGTATTTATAGAAAACCAACTAATGTGTGTTCATACATTCATTATTATTCTGCCCACCATAATAAAGTCAAACAGTCAGTATTTTCAACAATGTTTTTACGAGCCTTGAGAATTTGCAGTCCGGAATTCATCTATGAGGAATACAAATATATATATAATATTGGCTCAAACCTTAAATACCCTAGATCTTTCATAGACAAATGCTTAAACATTACTAAGAAAACTTTTTATAGAACTGACCCCAAGCCCACCCATGACCATAAGAATATCTTAATATTACCATTTCACAAAAATTTCTCACACATTCCTGCACAGCTAAAAACCTGGAACGTCAATGTGGCATTTAAAAACTCATGCACTGTTAAACAAATGTTAATCAAGAACTCCCCCAACAACACAATTGGTTGCATTTATAAAGTTCCTTGCAAGGAATGTAATATGTTTTACTTAGGCCAGACAGGTAAAGATCCTGCAACTAGAATTAAACAACACAAATACAGTGTTAGGACAGGCCAGGAATCCAATGCTCTGTTTGTTCATTTGAGGGATAACAAGCATTGCATTGACTGGGATAATGCCTCCTCAATATTACCATGTAATTCAATTGATAGTAGGAACATCATAGAATCTAGTCTTATTAAACATACCGAAGCATCCAACATGAATTTGAGTAACGGCATGTACAAGCTGGACAATTTTGTAATTAAGAAGATTTGTGATCAGGTGAGAAGGCCGGGTCACTTGACCATCTGACCTGACCACCAACCGTTGTGTGCTATTTAAAGATTAGTAAGGTCATTACCTAATACCTGACCATTGTGGACCTGGTCTCACCCTCCTCTGTATATATACACCTTGATTTGTATTACTCTCTCTAGTCTGTACTCACCCCTGAAGATGTGAATTACACGAAAGCGCTTGGGAACTTCGTGTTTTCTTCTTTCCTTGTGGTTATCAGCATATACCTAGATCACGCGCACCTACAGTGATTTACTTGCATATATATATATATATATATATATATATATATATATATATATATATATATATATATATATATATATATATATATATATATATATATATATATATATATATATCACTACTGTATTGTCATATTTTATGTTGTACCTTGTGGATTGTTTGTTTGATGAGAGCAAAATATAATTTATTACAGAGTTTAGTTTAGGGAGGTTTGGAATTGTTACAATTTGGGTTCATATGCTTAAAGGCGTTAATGTGGACAAAGTGTGTGAATAGGGCGTCAAGGAATACAAGAAGATGGCATGGAAAAAAGTAATGCTGAAGTTGGGTGTTGACGAGTGTCAATATTTAATAAGGAGAAGCTGTTCACATGACTGAATTCATGTCAACAGCCCCTCTTCTTACCTGGTGCTCAGTGCAGTGATGATGGAACAAGGCGGGGTGGAAGACCTGACAGCTATTACCCTTACAGTTCACCACAGAGAGGGAGGTTAATGACTAGTGGGATGCTTGGTCAGTCGGTGTACAGAGGCGACGGCATCTCAAGTGTGGACCCCACTCTGCGCAGATACTGAAGTCAGTGTGCGTCATCACCCAGGTACGAACAGCTTGTGTGCACAGGCATGAGCTGCAGCCCTGCATTGTCAAACTGGACATATTTTTACCATATGATCAAGGAGTTGACAAAAGTGTCGTCTTAAGGTATAAGGATTGGCAACGATCCTCTGCAACCTCAAACCTCTAATGCAGTGGTTCTTAACCTTTTTTGAGTCACGGACCCGTTTGAGAATCTGGTGAAAGCTATGGACCCCCCTCCCTAGAAAAATGCACATAAGCACAACTTTGCATGCAATGAATATACTTTATTTTATTGAAAATTCAATGCCTCATACAGTGTATGACATACACAAAGTATGAATAAAGTAAACAATCTTAACAAAGAATTATGTTTCACACTTTTTTATGCAAAATTAATGGCCACTCAATAAAAAATGAAATACAATCATCTTGTGCAAATTAAACAAAACAAAACTTTAATTCTGCTCAAAAGTTCATGTCAATGAGAAGGTTGTTGTTGTTTGGCTTGAATAAGAAGATGAAATTGTGGAGTGGTCTTTGACAAGGTAACACGCATGTCATCTTTGACATCCAATCGATTTCGACTTTTCGTTTTGATAGAAACAAGTGCTGAAAACCCTGACTCACAAAGGAATGTAGTAGCAAACGGAATCAGAGCACCCATAGCTCGCTTTACTAGACGCACCTCGATTATGCGGTTCAGTTTTGGTGCCCCTATTATAGAATGGATATAAATTCACTAGAGTCGGTGCAGCAAAGAATGACAAAAATGATATCCGGGACTTAGAAACCTTCCATATCAGGATAGGTTAAAGAAACTTAACTTGCATTCCCTAGAAAGACGAAGAGTGCGGGGAGATATGATAGAAGTATTTAAGTGGGTGAAAGGAATCAATAAAGGGGATATAGATAAAGTTCTTATAATATCCGAGCAGGATAGGACTCGGAGCAACGGATTCAAGTTGGATAAGCTTAGTTTAGGAGGGAGATAGGAAGAAACTGGTTCACAAATAGGGTGGTGGACGAGTGGAACAAGCTTAGCAACTTTGTAGTAAGTGCGGGAACTCTGGAAAGTTTCAAAAGGAGGCTAGAGAGTGGTAGTAACTCTCGACAGGAGCTGCCATGCAGACTCCTTATTTTCTTATGTTCTTATGTTCTTGTGTCAACGCACACCAGAATTCTCCAAGGTTCTTCGAGTTGAATTCATTTCGTAACATTTCCTTTGTCTTCAGGTCATTGAGGTCATCTTTGGCAAGGTCTTCATCACTGATACAGTCTATGTCGGCAAGGAAAGGATTACGAATCCATGTTTCAACTTTAAGGTCACCTGAGCAGAAGTAACCTTTGAAAGAGTTTTGCAGAGCATCCAGATGTCTGCAGAATTCTGCCTGCAGAGAAATTGACAGGGCCTTGTCACTCTCGATTCCATCCTGCAGAAGCACTTCCTCTAACATTGGAAAGTTTGCATAGTTGTCTGCCTCCAACCTCCTCTTCCACAATGGCAGCTTGGCCAGAAAAGCTTGCAGTCTTTCAGCAGCATCCATAATGGTGACTCCAGGGTCTTGAATCGCAAGATTCACCTCATTCATATGACCAAAAATATCCGCCAAGTAGGCCAAGCCATGAATGAACTCCTCACTGTCAAACTGTTCTGACAGTGAGCTTTCTTTTTCTCTCAAAAAAAGTGAAACTTCTGCTTGAAGTTCAATCAAGCGCTTCAAGATTTGTCCTCTGGAAAGCCAGCGAACTTCTGTGTGGTGAGAAGAGCTTCATATTCTGCTCCCATTTCTTGACAAAACCTCTTGAAAGCGCGATGGTTCACAGCCCTGGCTCTGATGAAGTTGACGACTTTCACGCCAGAAGACAAGACTTCTTTCATAATTGCTGGCATAGTCTTTGACGCCAATGCATGCCGATGTAGAAAACAATGGGTCACGATGACCTGAGGAGCTTCTTTCTTCACCAAAGCAGCAAAACCAGATGTGTTGTCAAGCATCGCAGGTGCTCCGTCTGTGCACAGAGTACAAAGATTTTTCTTCCAGTCGAAGTTTTGCTTGGCAAAGAAACTATTCACCATTTCTAAGATGTCGATGGCCTTTGTAGTTTCCAAAAGGGGCTCAAAAAATAGGAATTCTTCTTTGATGGCATCAGCGTGCATATAACGGACGAAAGCAGGAGCTGGCTGCACCGAGAGACGTCAGTAGTTTCATCCAGTTGCATGCTGAACGGAAAAAACATAGTGAATATAAATGTTCAATTTTTATCTGACCTTCACGAACCCACTGAAGCCCATCCATGGACCCCTTGGGGGTCCATCCAACCCAGGTTAAAAACCCCTGCTCTAATGCAGGGGCGTCAAACACACACATATAACCATTAGATGATTAGAGTCTAATGGTTATGTGTGTGTTTTTTCTCACATTTTGTATTTCTCCAAAGACAATAACTTATAAACTCATCACTATAGAGGCACAACTCTTAGTATTTCATTTGGGTAAAGCAAGGCGATTTTATTCAGCTCAGAGGAGGCCCCGTTGTAATAGCCTCTGTCAATATATAATCAGTAGTACTTCTATAAATGTGGACGATTTACATATATTAATTGTATAACTAACACTACCTGAATTAACTTTATAAACAGCAACTAAGCATACCTTACCACTTCCTTCATATGTGCTGGATGACATTACCAGGTCCCCCACGCACCTCTAATTTGCACAAGTCATCACCAACTGTTCATCCCTCAGTGGACTTAACCCCTGTATCTCAGACAAAACAGACGTGTTGCATCAGCTCTGTAAATTACCCCCTATGCTCTCTCGTAAAACGACAGTTGCCTAACATCGGTTAATTCGTCATTACAACAAGAGTGTGCATATATTCTGGTAAATAAATAAGGGAGCCATATAGTGTTTATGTGAAACATTAACTATTCTCAAGCAACTACAAACAAAGATTATTTGTTACTCCTATGAACTAACAGGAGTGAATCCAGATATAAGCCTCCTTAGAAGTGTGGCAGTGGTGAAGATAACATACTCTTATAAGTTCCCACCACAAAGTTACATCAAGGTGTTTCCAAATGTAATATCAGCCAATCATAACCAGTACATTGAAGGTGACTAGCAGGTGGGATTACCTGACAAAATACAGCTAGTTCATAGGTGATAACTGTAACTAACTACTGTTACACCGTATCTTCTTGACGATGAGTCTGTTTATCTGAGTGTGACTTGTTTGACACACTGAGGAGCTTGGTCACAATCCGGACCAACTCAGGACCTATCACCATTCACCTCAGTAAGGCTTCTAGTTTTTCTGTCAGGGCCACTGCTCTACCTTAGTCTTTCACGCATGCATTGTTCTGCTCATGGCTCCCGTCCAGGGACATCCTGGAGAAAGAACGAGTAGATTTGTTCACTGTTACCCTTACAGAATTGTTAGCTCGAAGTTAAAGATTAGTTGCTTGAATTCGAACTGAACAGAAGATGCTCTTCGCTCCTTGACCCAATCTTCTACGCCGGCAACTGTCCCATATTCGGCGTAGGCGTATTGTCTGAATTTGAACAGTGCACAGGTTGTCACTTGAGGAACCCTTGCAGTCATCTTTACATGTACAACCTTAAGAAAGAAATCTGCAGTACATGAACTCGCTATTCCAGCCTGTGATACAGCTTATGTCCAACCACTGCCATCAAGAAGGTCACCCAAACATAGTTCAGCAATCTCAATTTGATATTGAGTGCTCCCAACATCACCACAAATCTTTGTTCCCCGTGTGTTTTAGGCCATGTCCATTGAATGTCCTTGGCAATTGTACAGGGTCTGTCCTTCTTTGAGGATCGGGACTAATCTTCGCACTACATCCATTGAGTGCTTGATCATTGCAACAGACTTAGAGTCATCTGGAAACAATGGAAGAAGTGTTGTGATTGCTGTTTGGTGCTGTAATTGCTGTTTGATTGCAATTTTCATGTGGTTGGTTTGCATTGTAAGCAGCCCATGATACATGAAGATTCTTCATTTTGGCTGTGTTGGGCTGGTGATACGGTGATGACATCACAGATATGTTTACACCACTGAATCTCCTCTTCAAGATCCGCTCTATAGCCAGGTTTCATGAGGTTACATACTTCAGGAATGGGTGGGTCCTTGATGGCTAGAACAGGAATGACTACTGTGTAGTTGTTTGGTAACTTGGAAATCTTGCAGTTAGACTTGATTACATGGACACGCTCTTGATCATTACCAATGTGGCGAGCATCAGGATGTTGGAATAGGGAGACACCAGTCCAGTGGAATGAAGACTGAGCACTAGTGAAGGTAGGATCATGATCTCTATAATCTACTGCTGATGTGTAAACACCAATCTTTAGGTATAGTGGACAATTGTGCCAACTTATTGATTGACAGCAGAAGTTTCAAGATAAGCTAATATACTGAGAACACAGTCATAGAGTACAAAGAGTCTCATCACTGTGACAGTTAAGGTTAGATTAGGTTTCGTTGAGGTGATTTGTCTGTGTCAGGGAGATTAGGTTAGGTTAGGGTAGGTTTGATTCGGGTGGTTACCAGTATCTGGGAAGAAAAATTGTAACAGTCAAAGTTATACAGTTTATACATAACCCGTTGAAGCCGGGTCATGTTGTACGTAGTGTTATAAAAGTGACGTGTTTTACAACTCTGAACACAAACCATTTACCATAAAATGTAATTATACAAGAGCAAAATATGAATAGAAAATTATACAAGAAATATGATTCAAAATTATACATTATATTGCCATTCTTCTGCGATTTCTTGTACTTATTTTAATAACTGTAAGCCATATGACACACCGTAACCCACCATAACTCACCAGAACCCACCATGATAACAATGTGACCTACCAAGAACCACCATGACCCACCCTGAACATTCACGACCCACCATTACTCCACCGTGACCCACCATAACCAATCAGGACAGGCCATGACCCCACCATGACCCACCCTGACCTACCACAGCCGATCACGACCCACCAGAGTCGATCACGACCCACCAAGACCTCACCGTGAACCACCATGACCCTACCGTTACCAACTAAGACCCACCCTTACCCCACCGTGACTTAAAATGACCCACTATAATCCACCGTGACCCACCATGACTGACCCTGACCCACCACGAAGCACCCTGACCCAGCATCACCCCACCGTGACCCAGCATGACCCGACAATTACCCTCTGAGAATTTACTCCCAAGTGACCCACGTACTGTACAAAGTGAGAACAACCTTTAATAAGTATTGTCAATGTGGGAACAGGTGGTGTCGTCTCCAAGACAAGTATTAGCATAACAAGATCTTACCTGTACTTAGGTAATCCTAAATATATGTGGTAGCGGGATTAGCCCGCTTGATTCAGTACCGACAAGTGTATGAGAGAGACCTGCACCAGGAGTGAGCAGAAATAATATAAGTAATTGAAACCTACAGAAGAAATTCAATGTTCAGATAAACTCAAATACACTATCGTCGTGTTATCACCGTGAGAAAACCCTTTGTTTCAGTGTTATCTGTGTGGGGACGCTTGTGATGCCCAGGAGAGTCACACTGTGTATTGTGTATGATACAACACCATGGCTACGATAGCTGCTGCTACTGCTACCTTTTCTGCTCCTGCAGAAACAAGCGGCAGACTTGTCGGCAAGAGGATTGTGGTAACTGCCGCTGCTCAAGGTCAGTTCCTTTTTGCCGTCTCCATCTTAGGTTTAGGCAGTGGGACTCTGTGGGCACAATGACAATCCTCTCCATGACCAACTCGCTGACCCATCTCCTGTAAATATAACACTACTGACCTCGCCAGTTGTGTTATGACCTCCAGTTGTGTTTTGCCCTCGCTAGAGGAAAGATCAAAGCAGACTTGGCTCCCGGGGATAAATTGTCGGTAATGGCTAGCGCTAATTGTGAACAGGGCTGTCCCTTTTTGAGGGCCGAGATAGAAAAGGTGATAGAGAGGATGAAGCAAGAAGACACGAGACAAGGAAAGTCCATGTCTGAGGAAAACACAGGCGAATGGAAGGCTGTGAGGAGAGGAACTAGCAAAATCGTAGTGAGAAAAGACACCAAGGAAACGACAACAGCTAAGTGTAAAACT
>NW_024748383.1:0-14865 GCF_018991925.1 Homarus americanus
TTTCGGCCAAAAAATGGATTTTGTTCAAAATTTCAGTATAGGTACTCCTTAATGTGCTGCTTAAGGCTCTGTTAACCAAAATTTGATATCTTGATTATAACTTGTTCAAATGGCTTTTAGAAAATGTTCAAATGATTTTTAGAATATTTTAATTACTTTTGCAATGCTAATTACTTCCCACTTATGGGTTTTCGAGGTTATTTCTTGGTGCTTGTGTATTATTCTGGATGTCCTTAAATAGTTAAGCACATTAAATTTTAGTTCAGAGAGAAAAAGTATTTTTGGCCAAAAATCATTTAAGGCTTTAGACTTACAATTTTCGTCATTTCGGCCAAAAAATGGATTTTGTTCAAAATTTCAGTATAGGTACTCCTGAATGTGCTGCTTAAGGATCTGTTAACCAAAATTTGATATCTTGATTATAACATGTTCAAATGGCTTTTAGAAAATGTTCAAATGATTTTTAGAATTTTTTAATTACTTTTGCAATGCTAATTACTCGCCACTTATGGGTTTTTGAGGTCATTTCTTGGTGCTTGTGTATTATTCTGGATGTACTTAAATAGTTAGGCACATTAAATTTAGTTCAGAGAAAACGTATTTTGGCCAAAAATCCTTTAAGGCTATAGACTTACAATTTTTGTCATTTTCGGCCAAAAAATGGATTTTGTTCAAAATTTCAGTATAGGTACTCCTGAACGTGTTGCTTAAGGATCTGTTAACCAGAATTTGATATCTTGATTATAACTTGTTCAAATAGATTTTAGGAATATTTTAATTACTTTGCAATGCTAATTTACTCGCCACTTACTTATGGGTTTTCGAGGTTATTTCTTGGTGCTTGTGGATTATTCTGGATGTACTTAAATAGTTAGGCACATTAAAATTTAGTTCAGAGAGAAAAAGTATTTTTGGCCAAAAATCCTTAAGGCAATAGACTTACAATTTTTGTCATTTTCGGCCAAAAAATGGATTTTGTTCAAAATTTCAGTATAGGTACTCCTGAATGTGCTGCTTAAGGATCTGTTAACCAAAATTTGATATCTTGATTATAACTTGTTCAAATGGCTTTTAGAAAATGTTCAAATGATTTTTAGAATATTTTAATTACTTTTGCAATGCTAATTACTCGCCACTTACGGGTTTTCGAGGCCATTTCTTGGTGATTGTGTATTATTCTGGATGTACTTAAATAATTAGGCACATTAAATTTTAGTTCAGAGAGAAAAAGTATTTTTGGCCAAAAATCCTTTAAGGATTACAATTTTTGTCATTTTCAGCCAAAAAATGGATTTTGTTCAAAATTTCAGTGTAGGTACTCCTGAATGTGCTGCTTAAGGATCTGTTAACCAAAATTTGATATCTTGATTATAACTTGTTCAAATGGCTTTTAGAAAATGTTCAAATGATTTTTAGAATATTGTAATTACTTTTGCAATGCTAATTACTCGCCACTTACGGGTTTTCGAGGTCATTTCTTGGTGCTTGTGTATTATTCTGGATGTACTTAAATAGTTAGGCACATTAAATTTTAGTTCAGAGAGAAAACGTATTTCTGGCCAAAAATCCTTTAAGGCTTTAGACTTACAATTTTCGTCATTTTCGGCCAAAAAATGGATTTTGTTCAAAATTTCAGTATAGGTACTCCTGAATGTGCTGCTTAAGGATCTGTTAACCAAAATTTGATATCTTGATTATAACTTGTTCAAATGGCTTTTTAGAAAATGTTCAAATGATTTTTAGAATATTTCAATTACTTTTGCAATGCTAATTACTCGCCACTTATGGGTTTTCGAGGTCATTTCTTGGTGCTTGTGTATTATTCTGGATGTACTTAAATAGTTAGGCACATTAAATTTTAGTTCAGAGAGAAAAAGTATTTTTAGCCAAAAATCCTTTAAGGCTTTACACTTACAAATTTTGTCATTTTCGGCCAAAAAATGGATTTTGTTCAAAATTTCAGTATAGGTACTCCTGAATGTGCTGCTTAAGGATCTGTTAACCAAAATTTGATATCTTGATTATAACTTGTTCAAATGGCTTTTAGAAAATGTTCAAATAATTTTTAGAACATTTTAATTACTTTTGCAATGCTAATTACTCGCCACTTATGGGTTTTCGAGGTCATTTCTTGGTCTTGTGTATTATTCTGGATGTACTTAAATAGTTAGGCACATTAATTTTAGTTAGAGAGAAAACGTATTTTTTATTAAAAAATCCTTTTAAAAGTAGAACACAATTTTTTGTCATTTTCAATAAAAATAGATTTTGATCAAAATCGCAGTGTCGGTACTCCTGAATGTGCTGCTTAAGGATCTGCTAACCAAAATTTGATATCTTGATTATAACTTGTTCAAATGGCTTTTAGAAAATATTCAAATGATTTTTTAGAATATTTTAATTACCTTTGCAATGCTAATTACTCGCCACTTATGGGTTTTCGAGGTCATTTCTTGGTGCTTGTGTATTATTCTGCATGTACTTAAATAATTAGGCACATTAAATTTTAGTTCAGAGAGAAAACGTATTTTTGGCCAAAAATCCTTTAAGGCTATAGACTTACAATTTTTGTCATTTTCGGCCAAAAAATGGATTTTGTTCAAAATTTCATTATAGGTACTCCTGAATGTGCTGCTTAAGGATCTGTTAACCAAAATTTGATATCTTGATTATAACTTGTTCAAATGGCTTTTAAAAAATGTTCAAATGATTTTTAGAATATTTTAATTACTTTTGCAATGCTAATTACTCGCCACTTATGGGTTTTCGAGGTCATTTCTTGGTGCTTGTGTATTATTCTGGATGTACTTAAATAGTTAGGCAATTTAGTTCAGAAGAGAAAACGTATTTTTTTATTAAAAATCCTTAAGGCTATAGACTTACAATTTTTTGTCATTGCGGCCAAAAAAATGGATTTTTGTTCAAAATTTCAGTATAGAGTATACAACATTGCTGCTTCCAGAATCTGTTAACCAAAATTTGATATCTTGATTATAACTTGTTCAAATGGCTTTTAGAAAATGTTCAAATGATTTTAGAATATTTTAATTACTTTTGCAATGCTAATTACTCGCCACTTATGGGTTTTCGAGGTCATTTCTTGGTGCTTGTGTATTATTCTGGATGTACTTAAATAGTTAGGCACATTAAATTTTAGTTCAGAGAGAAAACGTATTTTTGGCCAAAAATCCTTTAAGGCTATATAGACTTACAATTTTTGTCATTTCGGCCAAAAAATGGATTTTGTTCAAAATTTCAGTATAGGTACTCCTGAATGTGCTGCTTAAGGATCTGTTAACCAAAATTTGATATCTTGATTATAACTTGTTCAAATGGCTTTTAGAAAATGTTCAAATGATTTTTAGAATATTTTAATTACTTTTGCAATGTAATTACTCGCCACTTATGGGTTTTCGAGGTCATTTCTTGGTGGCAGTATTATTATTCTGGATGTACTTGATATTAGTTAGGCACATTAAATTTTAGTTCAGAAAACATATTTTGGCCAAAAATCCTTTAAGAATATATAGACTTACAATTTTGTCATTTTCGGTAAAAAATGGATTTTTGTTCAAAATTTCAGTATAAGATACTTTCCTGAACATTAACAGCAGGATCTGTAACCAAAATTTGATATCTTGATTATAAACTTTGTTCGTGGCTTTTTTAAAATGTTAAATGATTTTAGAATGTTTAATTACTTTTGCAATGCTAATTACTCGCCATATATGGGTTTTTCGAGGGTCATTCTTGGTGGTGTATTGTATTTATTATTCTGGATGTACTTAAATAGTTAGGCACATTAAATTTTAGTTCAGAGAGAAAACGTATTTTGGTCAAAAATCCTTTAAGGCTATAGACTTACAATTTTCTTCATTTCGGCCAAAAAATGGATTTTGTTCAAAATTTCAGTATAGGTACTCCTGAATGTGCTGCTTAAGGATCTGTTAACCAAAATTTGATATCTTGATTATAACTTGTTCAAATGGCTTTTAGAAAATGTTCAAATGATTTTAGAATATTTTAATTACTTTTGCAATGCTAATTACTCGCCACTTATGGGTTTTCGAGGTCATTTCTTGGTGCTTGTGTATTATTCTGGATGTACTTAAATAGTTAGGCACATTAAATTTTCGTTCAGAGAGAAAACGTATTTTGGCCAAAAATCCTTTAAGGCTATAGACTTACAATTTTCGTCATTTCGGCCAAAAAATGGATTTTGTTCAAATTTCAGTATAGGTACTCCTGAATGTGCTGCTTAAGGATCTGTTAACCAAAATTTGATATCTTGATTATAACTTGTTCAAATGGCTTTTAGAAAATGTTCAAATGATTTTTAGAATATTTTAATTACTTTTGCAATGGTAATTACTCGCCACTTATGGGTTTTCGAGGTCATTTCTTGGTGTTTGTGTATTATTCTGGATGTACTTAAATAGTTAGGCACATTAAATTTTAGTTCAGAGAGAAAACGTATTTTTGGCCAAAAATCCTTTAAGGCTTTAGACTTACAATATTTGTCATTTCGGCCAAAAAATGGATTTTGTTCAAAATTTCTGTATAGGTACTCCTGAATGTGCTGTTTAAGGATCTGTTAACCAAAATTTGATATCTTGATTATAACCTGTTCAAATGGCTTTTAGAAAATGTTCAAATGATTTTTAGAGAATATTTTAATTGCTTTTGCAATGCTAATTACTCGCCACTTATAGGTTTCGAAGGTCATTTCTTGGTGCTTGTGTATTCTGGATGTACTTAAAATAGTTAGGCACAAATTTTAGTTCAGAGAGAAAAAGTATTTTTGGCCAAAAATCCGTTAAGGCATATAAGACTTACAATTTTTATCATTTTTGCCAAAAAATGGATTTTGTTCAAAATTTCAGTATAGGTACTCCTGAATGTGCTGCTTAAGGATCTGTTAACCAAAATTTGATATCTTGATTATAACTTGTTCAAATGGCTTTTAGAAATGTTCAAATGATTTTTAGAATATTTTAATTACTTTTGCAATGCTAATTACTCGCCACTTATGGGTTTTCGAGGTCATTTCTTGGTGCTTGTGTATTATTCTGGATGTACTTAAATAGTTAGGCACATTAAATTTTAGTTCAGAGAAAAAGTATTTTTGGCCAGAAATCCTTTAAGGCTATAGACTTACAATTTTTGTCATTTTTGGCCAAAAAATGGATTTTGTTCAAAATTTCAGTATAGGTACTCCTGAATGTGCTGCTTAAGGATCTGTTAACCAAAATTTAATATCTTGATTATAACTTGTTCAAATGGCTTTTAGAAAATGTTCAAATGATTTTTTGAATATTTTAATTACTTTTGCAATGCTAATTACTCGCCACTTATGGGTTTTCGAGGTCATTTCTTGGTGCTTCTGTACTATTCTGGATGTACTTAAATAGTTAGGCACATTAAATTTTAGTTCAGAGAGAAAAAGTATTTTTGGCCAAAAATCCTTTAAGGCATAAGACTTACAATTTTTGTCATTTATTTAAAAAATGGATTTTGTTTAAAATTTCAGTAGAGTGCTCTGGTAGTATAGCAGGATCTGTGAACCAAAATTTGATATCTTGATTATAACTTGTTCAAATGGCTTTAGAAAATGTTCCAAATGATTTTTTAGAATATTTTAATTACTTTTGCAATGCTAATTACTCGCCACTTATGGGTTTTCGAGGTCATTTCTTGGTGCTTGTGTATTATTCTGGATGTACTTAAATAGTTAGGCACATTAAATTTTAGTTCAGAGAGAAAACGTATTTTTGGCCAAAAATCCTTTAAGGCTATATAGACTTACAATTTTTGTCATTTTCGGCCAAAAAATGGATTTTGTTCAAAATTTCAGTATAGGTACTCCTGAACGTGCTGCTTAAGGATCTGTTAACTAAAATTTGATATCTTGATTATAACTTGTTCAAATGGCTTTTAGAAAATGTTCAAATGATTTTTAGAATATTTAAATTACTTTTGCAATGCTAATTACTCGCCACTTATGGGTTTTCGAGGTCATTTCTTGGTGCTTGTGTATTATTCTGGATGTACTTAAATAGTTAGGCACATTAAATTTTAGTTCAGAGAAAAAAGTATTTTTGGCCAAAAATCCTTTAAGGCATAAGACTTACAATTTTTGTCATTTTAGGCCAAAAATGGATTTTGTTCAAAATTTCAGTATAGGTACTCCTGAATGTGCTGCTTAAGGATCTCTTAACCAAAATTTGATATCTTGATTATAACTTGTTCAAATGGCTTTTAGAAAATGTTTAAATGATTTTTAGAATATTTTAATTACTTTTGTAATGCTAATTACTCGCCACTTATGGGTTTTCGAGGTCATTTCTTGGTGCTTGTGTATTATTCTGGATGTACTTAAATAGTTAGGCACATTAAATTTTAGTTCAGAGAGAAAACGTATTTTTGGCCAAAAATGAAAATTTTTGTCATTTCGGCCAAAAAATGGATTTTGTTCAAAATTTCAGTATAGGTACTCCTGAATGTGCTGCTTAAGGATCTGTTAACCAAAATTTGATATCTGTTAGGTTCTGAATAATAAGTTCTATATACAGGAGAGAACCAAACACCTGTATAGTTTTGTAGGTTCGGTTTACTGGATAAGAGTATGTACACAAGAGGGAGGTAGCGCTCCTCAGCTAGGCTCCTTGTCAACTGCTATAGACGACGTATGGCAAGTGATACATTAGCAGCTTCCATACGTCGCCAGGCACATTAATTAAGCATGTGGGATATGGTAATTACATTGCCACACGCTGCTAGCTAGGCTGAATAAATAATACATAAATGGAGCACATACATAATATACATACATAGTATATAATCCAGCATACATAATATACATACAATATCTTGATTATAACTTGTTCAAATGGCTTTTAGAAAATGTTCAAATGATTTTTAGAATATTTTAATTACTTTTGCAATGCTAATTACTCGCCACTTATGGGTTTTCGAGGTAATTTCTTGGTGCTTGTGTATTATTCTGGATGTACTTAAATAGTTAGGCACATTAAATTTTAGTTCAGAGAGAAAAAGTATTTTTGGCCAAAAATCCTTTAAGGCTTTAGACTTACAATTTTTGTAATTTTCGGCCAAAAAATGGATTTTGTTCAAAATTTCAGTATAGGTAACTTGTTGTACTGTGGGGTCCAGGGAGGAGGAGGCGGAGGCGGTAGTGTAGCTATCCGCCGTGTATACAGGAGTTGTGGATGCCGTGGCTCGGACAGAAAATACTGCTATTAAGACGGCTATTAACCTAAGCTAGTATGTGGATAGACAGATAATACTTCTATTAAGATGGCTATTAACTAAAGTTAGCATGTGGATAGATAGATAATACTGCTATTAAGATGGCTATTAACCAAAGTTTGCATGTGTATAGACATATAATACTGCAATTAAGATAGCTATTAACCTAAGCTAGTATGTGGATACAGTGGATATGAATAAAATCCTAGAATTAGTATCGGTACTTTGTCGTTGCAGTGCGGGGTACTTATCCACCTGTACTGGGATCTTGATTTTGTATGAATTTATTGAGTAAAAATCATACATACATACATGAGGGTTATCGGCCTGGTTATTTCATGTTAAACACCTTGTTCAGTTGAAGTTTTTGTTAGGGTAAGAGTGTTAAGTATTTTCACCGGGGCTCATATGCTGCTATTGCTGAAGTAAATTATGCAATGGGATCACTAAGCAACATTTCCAATATAATTATTTGCCCTTGATAGTGTAAATACCTAGCGCCTCACTTGGATCAATTCAATTCCATTTCAATTGTTTATTCCTTGATGGAGGAAGCGGGATCCTAGTGCCGTCACTAGGTACCCCTGTACAATACACCAGAAGCATCTGGCAAGTGTCACACGTATATACAGTATAAATATTATAAAGGGGCTCACTAAAGCCTAAGGAAGGAAGGATATTCCTTTAACACATAATCAATGTTATTTACATAATATCTGGCCAGTATGGGGAGGATCATCGTGTCTCCGTCAGGGGGCCGTGGAGTGGTGGTCCAGCAAGCGTCACGGAAGCGTTGTGTGTGTGGTGACATCTTAGTAGGTAGTGGATAAGGGTGCGGCTGTCGGGTCTTCTGCATAATGCACAAGAGCGTTGCTCAGGGGATGCGGGGATACCAATCTCCCAAGCAAAGTCATACCCATTACCCAATGATGATACGGGCAGCAATCACGTCCCATTCCAACCGACCCTTTCCCTTAAACATACGAGAGATCAGTAAGTTTAAAGAGGACATCGTACCAGGTGGGTGGGGAGTCCAGGGGGATGGCTGCTTCCCGAGCTTCTCTCTGTTTGCGGCGAATTTGGGTCCTAAGCTGTAAAAGTGTTCGAGGAACAACGTACTCAGGTGTGGCCTTGTTGCAGCCAGTCTTGGCAAGGCCATCTGCTGCCTCATTCCCCAAGATACCGACATGCCTGGGTATCCATAGGAATGACACAGGACGGCCTGCATCCTGAAGTGTGGATGTTAACCCTCGTATTCGGAGGATGAGGTCCTTATTTTCCCCTGATCCAAATGCGATCCCGTCGAGAGCAGACCTGGGATCGCAGCAGACAAGCAAGGGGCAGAAACCATGTGCTTCTTCCTCAGCGAGAAGGGCAGCAAGGAGGGCTATTAGTTCCGCCTGAGTGGAGGATGCCCCGTCAGAAACTCTGAGAGACAGTTTGATTGGCTCGGGGCATCAGGACAGGAGATGTAGACACCAGCCCCGGCCCGACCTGTAGCAGGGTCACCAGAACCATCAGTGTAGATGACGACCCTACCTGGGGACCAGTGGGCGATCCTGGAGAGGTGGTATTTGCAGAGAATAACAGGGTTCACGTGGGATTTCGGGAGCGGTCCACCGAGGGCAATCACCTCAGGTTGAAAATCCAGTCCAGGGTTCGAATCGCCTCTGGTTTAAATGTCTGACGTAGCACGATTTCCGGTTTTCGCCTGCACCAACAATGGATAAACTAACCACCCAGATGGCTTGTGTCCCTATATCAGGTGTTCTTATATATGGTAAACAAAAATACTTAGCCTTTGGATAGGCCCCTGGTAACTACGCCACTAGCAATCACGCCACTAGCAACTACGTGTGTATTATCATTTTATATTTAGCCTTTCATCCAGAGGTTTGCCACTGAGGGAATTAGTATGGCTGAACATTCATAAATAGTAAATGAGGAACTCTAAGGTAGGTTATTATTGCACGGGGACGAAGCCATAATGTGGGGTGAAATGAAACCTAACCCAACCTCACCCCTGTAAATCAAACCAAGTGTGTGTGTAGTGATGATGAATTGTCTTATAATAACTGGGGATCATTCAGCAGCATCAATCATCATCATCATTATCATCATCACCATCATTCATTATTTATCATCATTCATCATCACATATACTCCATCATTATCGTCATCATTCATTATTTATCATCATTCATCATCATCGTCGTCATCACATATACGCCATCATTATCGTCATCATTCATCATCATCATCATCATCATCACCACCACACATTACCACCCCTGAGCCCTCTCCCCCGACCGCCTTGACTACCAGCAGTGTCAGTTGGTGCAAATTAGTGGTTATTTCGGTTCGTTTACGCCATTTTGTAGATTTTCTCATAAAAATGAATATATCGTAATATACCAAATAAAAATCTTTGTTTGGCATATGCAATAAATTCTGATTATCTACATTACATTCCGTGCAATTTATTCAGAATGTATTCATCATGCAGAACCTCTACCTATGGGAATATGTCAACCTGTCGTTTGTATCATGAGTTCTGAGTGGCTGGGCACCACAAAGGAAGCATTGAATCAGGAGTCGAGCTTGGAGCCATATTTCTCTGAACCATCTGTGATTTTTGTTGATCAGCTGAATAAAAAACCTTTCCCATTATTTCCTGCAGAAGCAACTCAGTTTTTCTGTTAGTGAGCATTTACATGTAATATCCGGTCCTTATCATTACAAGAGCGTCGGTTAGATAGAAGTTTCGATCGGGTGGTTCAGTGTCTGGGAGTCGAGCTCTCAGTTGTCACTTTGGAAGGTATCAGTACTTTCTTATGGTAACAAATATGGCCACGACAGCCATCCGAGTAAGTGTTATTATTAAGGTTCGCAAGTGACGTTTTATATCATGTGCTTCAACACCACAAGAGCGTATGTTCGTACTGGAGATGGTTCAGTGTGTGGTGGAGATGTGGATGAACTTTAGACCAGGGACAGCCAGACGTGGAGGGAGGGAGCCGGCCAGTAGTGAGACGGTCGAGGCGATTAGTGGATGTGTGACGGAAGTTAACGTTTACAAAATGCTCCTAAATTAATACATCCAGTTGTCAAGGATTATAAAATACAGACGCCATCATGTGTGTGTTGGTGTTGAAAATATAAGGTATGTCGCTGTGTATATTTCCCTTACAACTTATTTCTCTCTCCAATCTACGTCAATTCGATAGCCCATTAATTGTATAGAAATGTTGATGACTGGGACTTAATTATACTGAATGATCTTGACAGCTTCACTGGGGTAGAAATCCACTTCAACGTGATTTGGTTGTAGGAGTTTAAGGTTAGGTACCAGAACAAGGCGACCACCCACGCTGATTAACCCGACCTTCTCCCCTAGACCATTATCCGGTTTAGCATTTATACGGAGTCCTTTAACACGGCTTTACAGGATTATGAACATTAGATTAACACCTAATCGTGTCCATGATCAAACCTTATAAGTGGTTGTTCCCAGTCGGCGTAATAGAGATGTCTCAACAGTGTACATTATGCCTTCAGTCTTCATTGGTGTATTCATAAGTGTTCTAAGTGGTCTATGATTGTCGGGAACAAAATGTAAACAGCACTTTTAGGCTAAAACGTATGTAACAATATACTGTAAGCAACTAACCACTCAGCGCAGCCAAACTCAGCTCGACATTAGCCACCACGTGAAGATTAGGCACCCAATCAGATTTTACTTGTAATCCACAGAAGTGCCACTTTTGGTGGTGGTGGGGGGGGGGGTGTTAGGGTAGTTAATCTTCAGGTGATATAAGATGGGCTGCAGCCATATCTTCGTGATTTCACAATTTTATCTTGTTTAAACCAAACACGATTTCTATGAGCGTTTTAAATCCCAGTGTAAGAAGAGGTGTTACCTTGTTCACCTGACAGTCAAATATTGTAGCCAGGAACAATCACATCCATCTTGAGTACATCAGTTGCTCACGGTGGTTGGTGTGGGGAAGTGTCTGTGGTGGTGGTAGGTAACTCACTTGCCAACCTCCAATCACCAGTGTAAAGGTGATATTTTCGACAAGTAGAATAATATACTTTTGTGCTATAAATTATTACATAGTCAAGTGAAGTATAATGGTCAAATAAAAGTTTACTTTCCATTATCACCGTATTTACTGTGTTGGGAAAAAAATATTTGACCTTCGCAAGATATTCACTGATATTTAGGGAAATGAAGAAGAGAAATTAAAGAATATCACTATCAGAAAAGAGGATGTTCTTAAGAAGATAAATCAATTAAAGACAAAATCCCCAGGTCCGGATGAAATTTTCCCTCGAGTTTTGAAAGAGTGTAAGGAATAGATTAGCGGACCCCTTGTATATTTATTTACAAAATCATTAGACACGGGAGTTGTGCCAGACTTGTGGAAACAGGCAAATGTAGTACCCATAATCAAAAAGGGTGACAGAACCACAGCGTCAAATTACCGGCCGATTAGTTTGACGTCAGTAGTGGGGAAAATTCTTGAATCAATTATAGCAAATAACATCCGACCGCATTTAGAGAAAAACAAATTAATCTACGATTCTCAACAAGGGTTTACAAAGGGAAAATCTTGTCTAAAAATCAGCTGACGTTTTTTTTTAGGAAGGTCTTCGAGGTAGTAGATAATGACGAAAATTACAATGTTATTTACTTAGACTTTAGCAAAGCGTTTGACAGGGTACCGCATCAGTGGCTTCTGAGAAAAATTAAGGCTCATGGTATCGAGGGGAAAGTTTTAAATTGGATAAAATCATGGCTTACCGATAGAACACAGAGGGTCAGCGTAGATGGTGTTAAATCTGAGTGGGGCTGTGTAACCAGTGGGGTTCCCCAGCGGTCAGTACTGGGCCCACTCTTGTTCATAATCTACATAAACGATCTAGACTCAGCCATGTTAATATTGTTATTATTATCCACTCTGTATCTGTATTTTTCTGGCTAAATAAACTGTTACAGTTCAGATACTGGGATCAGCAGTGACATAAGTAAGTTTGCAGATGACACCAAAATAGGGCGGCAGATTAATTCAGGGAAGGATGCAAATGCCCTACAGAAAGATTTAAATAAACTGCAGGAGTGGTCAGTAAAATGGCAAATGAAATTCAACACCAGCAAGTGCAGCGTACTTAATATTGGAAGAACAAATACTGTCAATATATACAGCCTTAACAACATCAACCTAGAGAAGTCGACTTGTGAAAGAGACTTAGGGGTACTTGTAAGAACGGACCTACGTCCTAGAAAACAGTGCGTTAATGTTCAAAATAAAGCAAACATGAACTGGCTGGTTAAGTCAAAGTTAACCAGGTTGGTTCATGTATATTATTATTAGGCTTTAGTAACGAAACCCAATTGAAGTTTCTAATTTTATTAAAAAGTATTATTTGTATAATTCTTGAGTGTAGATCAACCGTAAGTTCCACTATTTATGAGTGTGATAAGAAAGGACGGCGTCTATGTAAATAAAAGTGAATCAACGTCCGTTCGATGTAAGTTTGTGAGTGAGACTCAAGAGTGGTGACCCATTGAGGGAGAACGGAATAGACGCGTCGTCCTCCATCGTCCTCCTTCGAGGGAAGACGGAGCCGTCCACTGCGGCTCTCAAATAACTTCTTACTCTAGTCAAGGATATCAAGCTACTGCCCGCTTTAGGTGGCCAGGAGCCGGCTACTTTATGCCTTTACTCAGCATAGTATGACGCAGCTTCCCGTGGGCACACCTTAACACGTGCATTGAACATGTAACCTCATAGCCAGTGGAAAGTTACAGGGGATGAATCAGTATATAAATCAAATGTAATTAACCCATTTATATAATTCTTATGTTTATGAAACATGTGCCATTACAAACAGAGTACTAGGTTTTATATTTAGAAGTGTAAGTAATAAGAGTGCAGAGGTCTTATTGCAACTATATCTTGCGCTAGTCAGGCCGCACCGCCATTATGCGGTTCAGTTCTAGTGCCCTTATTATAGAATGGATATCAATTCACTAAAGTTGGTGCAGCGAAGAATGACGAAAATGATTCCGGGACTTAGAAACCTTCCATATCAAGATAGGTTAAATAAACTAAACCGATATTCCCTAGAAAGACGAAGAGTGCAGGGAAATAAGATAGAAGTCTTTAAGTGGGTGAAAGGAATCAATACAGGAGATATGGATAAAGTTCTTATAGTATCCGAGCAAGATAGGACTTGTAGCAACGGATTTAAGTTGGATAAGTTTAGGTTTAGGAGGGAGATAGGAAGGGACTGGTTCGCAAATGGGGTGGTTGACGAGTGGAACAAGCTTAGCAACTTTGTAGTAAGTGCTGGAACGCTGGAAAGTTTTAAAAGGAGACTAGATAGATTCATGGATAATAGAGAGTGGTAGTAACTCTCGACAGGAGCTGCCATGCACAGGCCAACCGGCCTATTGCAGACTCCTTATTTTCTTATGTTCTAATCACTTTGTAGTACCTGTTGAGTATCACATTAATTGTTTTAAATAAGTTCTGGAACTCTTAAGAGGCAGGGCTGAGGTAAACACTTCTTTTGGGTTTTTTCTTCATTGTTGAAGTAATTATATATACAGTACTTAGTTTGGGAGAGAATGTATTGTGAATTATCTCCAGGGAAGTGTTTTGAGCACACTTATATAATGAACACTTAAGTTACATGTTCACCCCTTAACTAGCGGAGAAGCGGCCGTCAAGCTGTGTTTTGATTAGTCAGGTGACGTCGCTCGACTTCTGAGAGAGTTTGAGCTGCTTATAACGTGAACAACTACCAAATCATAATAACTTGGTGAATAATTTGGTGTTATTCATTTGGGTGACTATTTATTTAATGCAAAAGGTGCTGTTACAACTTTCTCATCACCACCGCCACAATCATTTCACCACCACAATCACTTAACCACCACAATCACTCTACCACTGTCAATTCACCACTATTACTTCACCACAACTGCTTCACCACCTCCACCACAATCACTTCACCATCACCAGAACCGGTTCACTCCATCACCAGAATCACTTCACCACCATCTCCACAAACACTTCATCACCACAAACACTGCACCACAATCACTTCACCACCATAAGAACATAAGGAGTCTGCAATAGGCCGGTTGACCTGTGCATGGCAGCTCCTGTCGAGAGTTACTACCACTCTTTATCATCCATGAATCGATCTAGCCTTCTTTTAAAACTTCCCAGCGTTCCAGCACTTACTACAAAGTTGCTAAGCTTGTTCCACTCGTCCACCACCCTGTTTGTGAACCAGTTCCTTCCTATCTCCCTCCTAAACCTAAACTTATCCAATTTAAATCCGTTGCTACGAGTCCTAACCTGCTCGGATATTATAAGAACTTTATCTATATCTCCTCTATTGATTCCTTTCACCCACTTACATACTTAAGTACTTCACCACAATCACTTCACCATAATCATTTTGCCACAATCACTTCACCATCACTTAACCATCACCACAATCACTTAACCATCACCACAATCACTTAACCATCACCAAAATCACTTAACCATCACCAAAATCACTTAACCATCACCA
>NW_024748384.1:0-15465 GCF_018991925.1 Homarus americanus
TGAATTTCTTATAGAATGTTCACATATCACTGGAGAGTGCGAAAATCACGATGAATCTTTCCTCGAAGGATTCATCTCAGAAAATTGGACTCGGATTTTTTTGGGGAGAAATCATTATTTCTTAGGAAGGTTATGGGAGAAGTGTGAATTTCTTATAGAATGTTAACATATCACTGAAAAGTTCGAAAATCACGATGAATCTTTCCTCGAAGGATTCATCTCAGAAAAATGGACTCGGATTTTTTGTGGAAGTAATCATTTTTTCTGAGCAAGGTTATGGGAGAGGTGTGAATTTCTTATAGAATGTTCACATATCGTTGGAGAGTGCGAAAATCACGATGAATCTTTCCTCGAAGGATTCATCTCAGAAAATTGGACTCGATTTTTTTGGGGAGAAATCATTTTTCTTAGCAAGGTTATGGGAGAGGTGTGAATTTCTTATAGAATGTTCACATATCACTGGAGAGTGCGAAAATCACGATGAATCTTTCCTCGAATGATTCATCTCAGAAAATTGGACTCGGATTTTTTTTGGAAGAAATCATTTTTTCTGAGCAAGGTTACGGGAGAGGTGTGAATTTCTTTTAGAATGTTCACATATCACTGGAGAGTGCGAAAATCACGATGAATCTTTCCTCGAAGGATTCATATCAGAAAATTGGACTCGGATTTTTTTGGGGAGAAATCATTTTTTCTTAGCATGGTTATGGGAGAGGTGTGAATTTCTTATAGAGCGTTCACATATCACTGGAGAGTGCGAAAATCACAAGAATCTTTCCTCGAAGGATTCATCTCAGAAAATTGTACTCGGATTTTTTTGGGGAGAAATCATTTTTTCTTAGAAAGGTTATGGTAGAGGTGTGAATTTCTTATAGAATGTTCACATATCACTGGAACTGCGAAATCGATGAAATCTTTCTCGAAGGATTCATCTCGAAAGAATGGACTCCGGATTTTTGGGAGAAATCATTTTCTTAGCAAGGTTATGGGAGAGAATTAATGAATTTATTTCTTATAGAATGTTCACATATCACTGGAGAGTGCGAAAATTACGATGAATCTTTCCTCGAATGATTCATCTCAGAAAATTGGACTCGGATTTTTTTTGGGAGAAATCATTTTTCTTAGCAAGGTTATGGGAGACGTGTGAATTTCTTATAGAATGGTCACATATCGCTGGAGAGTGCGAAAATCACGATGAAACTTTCCTCGAAGGATTCATCTCAGAAAATTGGACTCGATTTTTTTGGGGAGAAATCATTTTTCTTAGCAAGGTTATGGGAGAGGTGTGAATTTCTTATAGAATGTTCACATATCACTGGAGAGTGCGAAAATCCCGATGAATCTTTCCTCGAAGGATTCATCTCAGAAAATTGGACTCGGATTTTTTTGGGGAGAAATCATTTTTTCTTAGCAAGGTTATGGGAGAGGTGTGAATTTCTTATAGAATGTTCACATATCACTGGAGAGTGCAAAAATCACGATGAATCTTTCCTCGAAGGATTCATCTCAGAAAAAGAATTGGACTCAGTTTTTTGGAAGAAAATCATTTTTCTACAGGCAAAGGATTCACGGAGAGGTGTGAATTTCATATAGAATGTTCACGCATATCACTGGAGAGTGCGAAATCACGATGATCTTTCCTCGAAGAGTTCATCTCAGAAAAAATTGGACTCATTTGATTTTTTGGGAGAAATCATTTTTTCTTAGCAAGGTGCATGGGAGAGGTGTGAATTTCTTATAGAATGTTCACATATCACTGGAGAGTGCGAAAATCACGATGAATCTTTCCTCGAATGATTCATCTCAGAAAATTGGACTCGGATTTTTTTTGGAAGAAATCATTTTTTCTGAGCAAGGTTATGGGAGAGGTGTGAATTTCTTATAGAATGTTCGCATATCACTGGAGAGTGCGAAAATCACGATGAATCTTTCCTCGAAGGATTCATCTCAGAAAATTGGACTCGGATTTTTTTGGGGAGAAATCATTTTTTCTTAGCATGGTTATGGGAGAGGTGTGAATTTCTTATAGAGCGTTCACATATCACTGGAGAGTGCGAAAATCACAAGAATCTTTCCTCGAAGGATTCATCTCAGAAAATTGTACTCGGATTTTTTTTGGGAGAAATCATTTTTCTTAGCAAGGTTACGGGAGAGGTGTGAATTTCATATAGAATGTTCACATATCACTGGAGAGTGCGAAAATCACGATGAATCTTTCCTCGAAGGATTCATCTCAGAAAATTGGACTCGATTTTTTTGGGGAGAAATCATTTTTCTTAGCAAGGTTATGGGAGAGGTGTGAATTTCTTATAGAATGTTCACATATCACTGGAGAGTGCGAAAATCACGATGAATCTTTCCTCGAATGATTCATCTCAGAAAATTGGACTCGGATTTTTTTTGGAAGAAAATCATTTTTCTGAGCAAGATTCTGGGAAAGTGCTGAATTTCATATAGAATGTTCACATATCACTGGAAGTGCGAAAATCACGATGAATCTTTCCTCCGAAGGATTCATCTCAGAAAGATGGACTCCAGATTTTTTTGGGGGGAGAAATCATTTTTTCTTAGCAGGACATGGGAGAGGTGTGAATTTCTTATAGAATGTGTTCACATATCTACTGAAGAGTGCGAAAATCACGATGAATCTTTCCTCGAATGATTCATCTCAGAAAATTGGACTCGGATTTTTTTGGGGAGAAATCATTTTTTCTTAGCAAGGTTATGGGAGAGGTGTCAATTAATTATAGAATGTTCACATATCACTGGAGACTGCGAAAATAACGATGAATCTTTCCTCGAAGGATTCATCTCAGAAAATTCGACTCGGATTTTTTTTTGGAGAAATCATTTTTCTTATCAAGGTTATGGGAGAGGTGTGAATTTCTTATAGAATGTTCACATATCACTGGAGAGTGCGAAAATCACGATGAATCTTTCCTCGAATGATTCATCTCAGAAAATTGGACTCGGATTTTTTTTGGGAGAAATCATTTTTTCTTAGCAAGGTTATGGGAGAGGTGTGAATTTCTTATAGAATGTTAACATCACTGAAAAGTGCGAAAATCACGATGAATCTTTCCTCGAAGGATTCATCTCAGAAAATTGGACTCGGATTTTGTTTTGGAGAAATCATTTTTCTTAGCAAAGTTATGGGAGACGTGTGAATTTCTTATAGAATGGTCACATATCGCTGGAGAGTGCGAAAATCACGATGAATCTTTCCTCGAAGGATTCATCTCAGAAAATTGGACTCGATTTTTTTGGGGAGAAATCATTTTTCTTAGCAAGGATATGGGAGAGGTGTGAATTTCTTATAGAATGTTCACATATCACTGGAGAGTGCGAAAATCACGATGAATCTTTCCTCGAATGATTCATCTCAGAAAATTGGACTCGGATTTTTTTTGGAAGAAATCATTTTTTCTGAGCAAGGTTACGGGAGAGGTGTGAATTTCATATAGAATGTTCACATATCACTGGAGAGTGCGAAAATCACGATGAATCTTTCCTCGAAGGATTCATCTCAGAAAATTGGACTCGAATTTTTTTAGGGAGAAATCATTTTTTCTTAGCATGGTTATGGGAGAGGTGTGAATTTCTTATAAAACGTTCACATATCGCTGGCGAGTGCGAAAATCACAATGAATCTTTCCTCGAAGGATTCATCTCAGAAAATTGGACTCGGATTTTTTTGGGGAGAAATCATTTTTTCTTAGCAAGGTTATGGGAGAGGTGTGAATTTCTTATAGAATGTTCACATATCACTGGAGAGTGCGAAAATCACGATGAATCTTTCCTCGAAGGATTCATCTCCGAAAATTGGACTCGGATTTTTTTGGGTTGAAATCATTTTTCTTAGCAAGGTTATGGGAGAGGTGTGAATTTCTTATAGAATGTTCACATATCACTGGAGAGTGCGAAAATTACGATGAATCTTTCCTCGAATGATTCATCTCAGAAAATTGGACTCGGATTTTTTTTGGGAGAAATCATTTTTTCTTAGCAAGGTTATGGGAAAGGTGTGAATTTCTTATAGAATGTTAACATCACTGAAAAGTGCGAAAATCACGATGAATCTTTCCTCGAAGGATTCATCTCAGAAAATTGGACTCGGATTTTTTTGGGGAGAAATCATTTTTTTTTAGCAAGGTTATGGGAGAGGTGTCAATTAATTATAGAATGTTCACATATCGCTGGAGAGTGCGAAAATCACGATGAATCTTTCCTCGAATGATTCATCTCAGAAAATTGGACTCGGATTTTTTTTGGAAGAAATCATTTTTTCTGAGCAAGGTTACGGGAGAGGTGTGAATTTCTTATAGAATGTTCACATATCACTGGAGAGTGCGAAAATCACGATGAATCTTTCCTCGAAGGATTCATCTCAGAAAATTGGACTCGGATTTTTTTGGGGAGAAATCATTTTTTCTTAGCATGGTTATGGGAGAGGTGTGAATTTCTTATAAAACGTTCACATATCGCTGGAGAGTGCGAAAATCACAATGAATCTTTCCTCGAAGGATTCATCTCAGAAAATTGGACTCGGATTTTTTTGGGGAGAAATCATTTTTTCTTAGCAAGGTTATGGGAGAGGTGTGAATTTCTTATAGAATGTTCACATATCACTGGAGAGTGCGAAAATCACGATGAATCTTTCCTCGAAGGATTCATCTCAGAAAATTGGACTAGGATTTTTTTGGGAGAAATCATTTTTTCTTAGCAAGGTTATGGGAGAGGTGTGAATTTCTTATAGAATGTTTACATATCTCTGGAGAGTGCGAAAATCACGATGAATCTTTCCTCGAATGATTCATCTCAGAAAATTGGACTCGGATTTTTTGGGGAGAAATCATTTTTTCTTAGCAAGGTTATGGGAGAGGTGTGAATTTATCATAGAATGTTCACATATCACTGGAGAGTGCGAAAATCACGATGAATCTTTCCTCGAAGGATTCATCTCAGAAAATTGGACTCGGATTTTTTTTGGGGAGAAATCATTTTTCTTAGCAAGGTTATGGGAGAGGTATGAATTTCTTATAGAATGTTCACATATCACTGGAGAGTGCGAAAATCACGATGAATCTTTCCTCGAAGGATTCATCTCAGAAAATTGGACTCGGATTTTTTTGGGAGAAATCATTTTTCTTAGCAAGTTTATGGGAGAGGTGTGAATTTCTTATAGAATGTTCACATATCACTGGAGAGTGCGAAAATCACGATGAATCTTTCCTCGAAGGATTCATCTCAGAAAAATTGGACTCGGATTTTTTTGGGAAGAAACCATTTTTTCTTAGCAAGGTTATGGGAGAGGTGTGAATTTCTTATTGAATGTTCACATATCACTGGAGAGTGCGAAAATCACGATGAATCTTTCCTCGAAGGATTCATCTCAGAAAATTGGACTCGGATTTTTTTTGGGAGAAATCATTTTTCTTAGCAAGGTTATGGGAGAGGTGTGAATTTCTTATAGAATGTTAACATCACTGAAAAGCGCGAAAATCACGATGAATCTTCCCTCGAAGGATTCATCTCAGAAAATTGGACTCGGATTTTTTTTGGGATAAATCATTTTTTCTTAGCAAGGTTATGGGAGAGGTGTGAATTTCTTATAGAATGTTCACATATCACGGGAGAGTGCGAAAATCAAAATGAATCTTTCCTCGAAGGATTCATCTCAGAAAATTGTACTCGGGTTTTTTTGGGGAGAAATCATTTTTTCTTAGCAAGGTTATGGTAGAGGTGTGAATTTCTTATAGAATGTTCACATATCACTGGAGACTGCGAAAATCACGATGAATCTTTCCTCGAAGGATTCATCTCAGAAAATTGGACTCGGATTTTTTTTGGAAGTAATCATTTTTTCTTAGCAAGGTTATGGGAGAGGTGTGAATTTCTTATAGAATGGTCACATATCGCTAGAGAGTGCGAAAATCACGATGAATCTTTCCTCGAATGATTCATCTCAGAATATTGGACTCGGTTTTTTTGGGGGAGAAATCATTTCTTCTTAGCAAGGTTATGGGAGAGGTGTGAATTTCTTATAGAATGTTAACATATCACTGAAAAGTGCGAAAATCCCGATGAATCTTTCCTCGAATGATTCATCTCAGAAAATTGGACTCGGATTTTTTTTGGGAGAAATCATTTTTTCTTAGCAAGGTTATGGGAGAGGTGTAAATTTCTTTTAGAATGTTCACATATCACTGGAGAGTGCGAAAATCCCGACGAATCTTTCCTCGAAGGATTCATCTCAGAAAATTGGACTCGGATTTTTTTGGGGAGAAATCATTTTTTCTTAGCAAGGTTATGGGAGAGGTGTCAATTTCTTATAGAATGTTCACATATCACTGGAGACTGCGAAATCACGATGAATCTTTCCTCGAAGGATTCATCTCAGAAAATTGGAGTCGGATTTTTTTGGGGAGAAATCATTTTTTCTTAGCAAGGTTACGGGAGAGGTGTGAATTTCTTATAGAATGTTCACATGTCACTGGAGAGTGCGAAAATCACGATGAATCTTTCCTCGAAGGATTCATCTCAGAAAATTGGACTCGGATTTTTTTGGGAAGAAATCATTTTTTCTTAGCAAGGTTATGGGAGAGGTGTGAATTTCTTATAGAATGTTCACATATCACTGGAGAGTGCGAAAATCACGATGAATCTTTCCTCGAAGGATTCATCTCAGAAAATTGGACTAGGATTTTTTTCTTAGCAAGGTTATGGGAGAGGTGTGAATTTCTTTTAGAATGTTCACATATCACTGGAGAGTGCGAAAATCACGATGAATCTTTCCTCGAAGGATTCATCTCAGAAAATTGGACTCGGATTTTTTTGGGGAGAAATCATTTTTTCTTAGCATGGTTATGGGAGAGGTGTGAATTTCTTATAGAGCGTTCACATATCACTGGAGAGTGCGAAAATCACAAGAATCTTTCCTCGAAGGATTCATCTCAGAAAATTGTACTCGGATTTTTTTGGGGAGAAATCATTTTTCTTAGCAAGGTTATGGGAGAGGTGTGAATTTCTTATAGAATGTTCACATATCACTGGAGAGTGCGAAAATTACGATGAATCTTTCCTCGAATGATTCATCTCAGAAAATTGGACTCGGATTTTTTTTGGGAGAAATCATTTTTCTTAGCAAGGTTATGGGAGACGTGTGAATTTCTTATAGAATGTTCATATATCACTGGAGACTGCGAAAATCGCGATGAATCTTTCCTCGAATGATTCATCTCAGAAAATTGGACTCGGATTTTTTTGGGGAGAAATCAATTTTTCTTAGCAAGGTTATGGGAGAGGTGTGAATTTCTTATAGAATGTTCACATATCACTGGATAGTGCGAAAATCACGATGAATCTTTCCTCGAAGGATTCATCTCAGAAAATTGGACTCGGATTTTTTTTGGGAGAAATCATTTTTTCTTAGCAAGGTTATGGGAGAGGTGTAAATTTCTTTTAGAATGTTCACATATCACTGAAGAGTGCGAAAATCCCGATGAATCTTTCCTCGAAGGATTCATCTCAGAAAATTGGACTCGGATTTTTTTGGGGAGAAATCATTTTTTCTTAGCAAGGTTATGGGAGAGGTGTCAATTAATTATAGAATGTTCACATATCACTGGAGAGTGCGAAAATCCCGAGGAATCTTTCCTCGAAGGATTCATCTTAGAAAATTGGACTCGGATTTTTTTTGGAAGAAATCATTTTTTCTGAGCAAGGTTACGGGAGAGGTGTGAATTTCATATAGAATGTTCACATATCACTGGAGAGTGCGAAAATCACGATGAATCTTTCCTCGAAGGATTCATCTCAGAAAATTGGACTCGGTCTTTTTTGGGAGAAATCATTTTTCTTAGCAAGGTTATGGGAGAGGTGTGAATTTCTTATAGAATGTTCACATATCACTGGAGAGTGCGAAAATCGCGATGAATCTTTCCTCGAATGATGCATCTCAGAAAATTGGACTTGGATTTTTTTGGGGAGAAATCATTTTTTCTTAGCAAGGTTATGGGAGAAGTGTGAATTTCTTATAGAATGTTAACATATCACTGAAAAGTGCGAAAATCACGATGAATCTTTCTTCGAAGGATTCATCTCAGAAATTTGGACTCGGATTTTTTTTGCAAGTAATCATTTTTTCTTAGCAAGGTTATGGGAGAGGTGTGAATTTCTTATAGAATGTTCACATATCACTGGAGAGTGCGAAAATCATGATGAATCTTTCCTCGAAGGATTCATCTCAGAAAATTGGACTCGGATTTTTTTTGGGAGAAATCATTTTTTCTTAGCAAGGTTATGGGAGAGGTGTGAATTTCTTATAGAATGTTCACAAATCACTGGAGAGTGCGAAAATCACGATGAATCTTTCCTCGAAGGATTCATCTCAGAAAATTGGACTCGGATTTTTTTGGGGAGAAATCATTTTTCTTAGCAAGGTTATGGGAGAGGTGTGAATTTCTTATAGAATGTTCACATATCACTGGAGAGTGCGAAAATCACGATGAATCTTTCCTCGAAGGATTCATCTCAGAAAATTGGACTCGGATTTTTTTTGGAAGTAATCATTTTTTCTTAGCAAGGTTATGGGAGAGGTGTGAATTTCTTATAGAATGGTCACATATCGCTGGAGAGTGCGAAAATCACGATGAATCTTTCCTCGAAGGATTCATCTCAGAAAATTGGACTCGGATTTTTTTGGGGAGAAATCATTTTTCTTAGCAAGGTTATGGGAGAGGTGTGAATTTCTTATAGAATGTTCACATATCACTGGACAGTGCGAAAATCACGATGAATCTTTCCTCGAAGGATTCATCTCAGAAAATTGGACTCGGATTTTTTTTGGGGAGAAATCATTTTTTCTTAGCAAGGTTATGGGAGAGGTGTGAATTTCTTATAGAATGTTCACATATCACTGGAGAGTGCGGAAATCACAATGAATCTTTCCTCGAAGGATTCATCTCAGAAAATTGGACTCGGTTTTTTTTGGGAGAAATCATTTTTCTTAGCAAGTTTATGGGAGAGGTGTGAATTTCTTATAGAATGTTCACATATCACTGGAGAGTGCGAAAATCCCGATGAATCTTTCCTCGAATGATTCATCTCAGAAAAAAGGACTCGGATTTTTTTGGGGAGAAATCATGTTTTCTTAGCAAGGTTATGGGAGAAGTGTGAATTTCTTATAGAATATTAACATATCACTGAAAAGTGCGAAAATCACGATGAATCTTTCCTCGAAGGATTCATCTCAGAAAATTGGACTCGGATTTTTTTTGGAAGTAATCATTTTTTCTGAGCAAGTTTATGGGAGAGGTGTGAATTTCTTATAGAATGTTCAGATATCACTGGAGAGTGCAAAAATCACGATGAATCTTTCCTCCAAGGATTCATCTCAGAAAATTGTACTCGGATTTTTTTTGGGAGAAATCATTTTTTCTTAGCAAGTTTATGGTAGAGGTGTGAATTTCTTATAGAATGTTCACATATCACTGGAGACTGCGAAAATCACGATGAATCTTTCCTCGAATGATTCATCTCAGAAAATTGGACTCGGATTTTTTTGGGGAGAAATCATTTTTTCTTAGCATGGTTATGGGAGAGGTGTGAATTTCTTATAGAACGTTCACATATCGCTGGAGAGTGCGAAAATCACAATGAATCTTTCCTCGAAGGATTCATCTCAGAAAATTGGACTCGGATTTTTTTTGGGGAGAAATCATTTTTTCTTAGCAAGGTTATGGGAGAGGTGTGAATTTCTTATAGAATGTTCACATATCACTGGAGAGTGCGAAAATCATGATGAATCTTTCCTCGAAGGATTCATCTCAGAAAATTGGACTCGGATTTTTTTTGGGAGAAATCATTTTTTCTTAGCAAGGTTATGGGAGATTTGTAAATTTCTTTTAGAATGTTCACATATCACTGGAGAGTGCGAAAATCTTGATGAATCTTTCCTCGAAGGATTCATCTCAGAAAATTGGACTCGGATTTTTTTGGGGAGAAATCATTTTTTCTTAGCAAGGTTATGGGAGAGGTGTGAATTTCTTATAGAATGTTCACATATCACTGGAGAGTGCGAAAATCACGATGAATCTTTCCTCCAAGGATTCATCTCAGAAAATTGTACTCGGATTTTTTTTGGGAGAAATCATTTTTTCTTAGCAAGGTTATGGGAGAGGTGTGAATTTCTTATTGAATGTTCACATATTACTGGAGAGTGCGAAAATCCCGATGAATCTTTCCTCGAATGATTCATCTCAGAAAATTGGACTAGGATTTTTTTCTTAGCAAGGTTATGGGAGAGGTGTGAATTTCTTATAGAATGTTCACATATCACTGGAAAATGCGAAAATTACGATGAATCTTTCCTCGAAGGATTCATCTCAGAAAATTGGACTCGGATTTTTTTTGGGAGAAATAATTTTTTCTTAGCAAGGTTATGGGAGAGGTGTGAATTTCTTTTAGAATGTTCACATATCACTGCAGAGTGCGAAAATCACGATGAATCTTTCCTCGAAGGATTCATCTCAGAAAATGGACTCGGATTTTTTGGGAGAAATCATTTTTTCTTAGCAAGGTTATGGAGAGAGGTGTAAATTTCTTTTAGAATGTTCATATCACTGGAGAGTGCGAAATCGATGAATCTTTCCTCGAAGGATTCATCTCGAAGAATGGACTCCAGTTTTTTTGGGGAGAAATCATTTTTTCTTAGCAAGGTTATGGGAGAGGTGTGAATTTCTTATAGAATGTTCACATATCACTGGAGAGTGCGAAAATCACGATGAATCTTTCCTCGAAGGATTCATCTCAGAAAATTGGACTAGGATTTTTTTCTTAGCAAGGTTATGGGAGAGGTGTGAATTTCTTATAGAATGTTCACATATCACTGGAAAATGCGAAAATCACGATGAATCTTTCCTCGAAGGATTCATCTCAGAAAATTGGACTCGGATTTTTTTTGGGAGAAATCATTTTTTCTTAGCAAGGTTACGGGAGAGTGGTGAATTTCTTATAGAATGTTCACATATCACTGGAGAGTGCGAAAATCACGATGAATCTTTCCTCGAATGATTCATCTCAGAAAATTGGACTCGGATTTTTTTGGGGAGAAATCATTTTTTCTTAGCTAGGTTATGGGAGAGGTGTGAATTTCTAGTGAGAAAATCACGATGAATCTTTCCTCAAATGATTCATCTCAGAAAATTGGACTCGGATTTATTTGGGGAGAAATCATTTTTTCTTAGCATGGTTATGGGAGAGGTGTGAATTTCTTATAGAACGTTCACATATCGCTGGAGAGTGCAAAAATCACAATGAATCTTTCCTCGAAGGATTCATCTCAGAAAATTGGACTCGGATTTTTTTTGGGGAGAAATCATTTTTTCTTAGCAAGGTTATGGGAGAGGTGTAAATTTCTTTTAGAATGTTCACATTTCACTGGAGAGTGCGAAAATCACGATGAATCTTTCCTCGAATGATTCATCTCAGAAAATTGGACTCTGATTTCTTTGGGGAGAAATCATTATTTCTTAGCAAGGTTATGGGAGAAGTGTGAATTTCTTATAGAATGTTAACATATCACTGAAAAGTTCGAAAATCACGATGAATCTTTCCTCGAAGGATTCATCTCAGAAAATTGGACTCGGATTTTTTTTGGAAGTAATCATTTTTTCTGAGCAAGGTTATGGGAGAGGTGTGAATTTCTTATAGAATGTTCATATATCGTTGGAGAGTGCGAAAATCACGATGAATCTTTCCTCCAAGGATTCATCTCAGAAAATTGTAATCGGATTTTTTTTGGGAGAAATCATTTTTTCTTAGCAAGGTTATGGTAGAGGTGTGAATTTCTTATAGAATGTTCATATATCACTGGAGACTGCGAAAATCGCGATGAATCTTTCCTCGAATGATTCATCTCAGAAAATTGGACTCGGATTTTTTTGGGGAGAAATCAATTTTTCTTAGCAAGGTTATGGGAGAGGTGTGAATTTCTTATAGAATGTTCACATATCACTGGAGAGTGCGAAAATCATGATGAATCTTTCCTCGAAGGATTCATCTCAGAAAATTGGACTCGGATTTTTTTTGGGAGAAATCATTTTTTCTTAGCAAGGTTATGGGAGAGGTGTGAATTTCTTTTAGGATGTTCACATATCACTGGAGAGTGCGAAAATCACGATGAATCTTTCCTCGAAGGATTCATCTCAGAAAATTGGACTCGGATTTTTTTTGGGAGAAATCATTTTTTCTTAGCAAGGTTATGGGAGAGGTGTAAATTTCTTTTAGAATGTTCACATATCACTGAAGAGTGCGAAAATCCCGATGAATCTTTCCTCGAAGGATTCATCTCAGAAAATTGGACTCGGATTTTTTTGGGGAGAAATCATTTTTTCTTAGCAAGGTTATGGGAGAGGTGTGAATTTCTTATAGAATGTTCACATATCACTGGAGAGTGCGAAAATCACGATGAATCTTTCCTCGAATGATGCATCTCAGAAAATTGGACTCGGATTTTTTTGGGGAGAAATTATTTTTTCTTAGCAAGGTTATGGGAGAAGTGTGAATTTCTTATAGAATGTTAACATATCACTGAAAAGTGCGAAAATCACGATGAATCTTTCCTCGAAGGATTCATCTCAGAAAATTGGACTCGGATTTTTTTGGGGAGAAATCATTTTTTCTTAGCAAGGTTATGGGAGAGGTGTGAATTTCTTATAGAATGTTCACATATCACTGGAGAGTGCGAAAATCACGATGAATCTTTCCTCGAAGGATTCATCTCAGAAAATTGGACTCGGTTTTTTTTGGGAGAAATCATTTTTCTTAGCAAGGTTATGGGAGAGGTGTGAATTTCTTATAGAATGTTCATATATCACTGGAGAGTGCGAAAATCACGATGAATCTTTCCTCGAACGATGCATCTCAGAAAATTGGACTCGGATTTTTTTGGGGAGAAATCATTTTTTCTTAGCAAGGTTATGGGAGAAGTGTGAATTTCTTATAGAATGTTAACATATCACTGAAAAGTGCGAAAATCACGATGAATCTTTCCTCGAAGGATTCATCTCAGAAAATTGGACTCGGATTTTTTTTGGAAGTAATCATTTTTTCTGAGCAAGTTTATGGGAGAGGTGTTAATTTCTTATAGAATGTTCAGATATCACTGGAGAGTGCGAAAATCACGATGAATCTTTCCTCCAAGGATTCATCTCAGAAAATTGTACTCGGATTTTTTTTGGGAGAAATCATTTTTTCTTAGCAAGTTTATGGTAGAGGTGTGAATTTCTTATAGAATGTTCACATATCACTGGAGACTGCGAAAATCACGATGAATCTTTCCTCGAATGATTCATCTCAGAAAATTGGACTCGGATTTTTTTGGGGAGAAATCATTTTTTCTTAGCATGGTTATGGGAGAGGTGTGAATTTCTTATAGAACGTTCACATATCGCTGGAGAGTGCGAAAATCACAATGAATCTTTCCTCGAAGGATTCATCTCAGAAAATTGGACTCGGATTTTTTTGGGGAAAAATCATTATTTCTTAGCAAGGTTATGGGAGAAGTGTGAATTTCTTATAGAATGTTAACATATCACTGAAAAGTTCGAAAATCACGATGAATCTTTCCTCGAAGGATTCATCTCAGAAAATTGGACTCGGATTTTTTTTGGAAGTAATCATTTTTTCTGAGCAAGGTTATGGGAGAGGTGTGAATTTCTTATAGAATGTTCATATATCGTTGGAGAGTGCGAAAATCACGATGAATCTTTCCTCCAAGGATTCATCTCAGAAAATTGTAATCGGATTTTTTTTGGGAGAAATCATTTTTTCTTAGCAAGGTTATGGTAGAGGTGTGAATTTCTTATAGAATGTTCATATATCACTGGAGACTGCGAAAATCACGATGAATCTTTCCTCGAATGATTCATCTCAGAAAATTGGACTCGGATTTTTTTGGGGAGAAATCAATTTTTCTTAGCAAGGTTATGGGAGAGGTGTGAATTTCTTATAGAATGTTCACATATCACTGGAGAGTGCGAAAATCATGATGAATCTTTCCTCGAAGGATTCATCTCAGAAAATTGGACTCGGATTTTTTTTGGGAGAAATCATTTTTTCTTAGCAAGGTTATGGGAGAGGTGTGAATTTCTTTTAGAATGTTCTCATATCACTGGAGAGTGCGAAAATCACGATGAATCTCTCCTCGAAGGATTCATCTCAGAAAATTGGACTCGGATTTTTTTTGGGAGAAATCATTTTTTCTTAGCAAGGTTATGGGAGAGGTGTAAATTTCTTTTAGAATGTTCACATATCACTGAAGAGTGCGAAAATCCCGATGAATCTTTCCTCGAAGGATTCATCTCAGAAAATTGGACTCGGATTTTTTTGGGGAGAAATCATTTTTTCTTAGCAAGGTTATGGGAGAGGTGTGAATTTCTTATAGAATGTTCACATATCACTGGAGAGTGCGAAAATCACGATGAATCTTTCCTCGAATGATGCATCTCAGAAAATTGGACTCGGATTTTTTTGGGGAGAAATTATTTTTTCTTAGCAAGGTTATGGGAGAAGTGTGAATTTCTTATAGAATGTTAACATATCACTGAAAAGTGCGAAAATCACGATGAATCTTTCCTCGAAGGATTCATCTCAGAAAATTGGACTCGGATTTTTTTGGGGAGAAATCATTTTTTCTTAGCAAGGTTATGGGAGAGGTGTGAATTTCTTATAGAATGTTCACATATCACTGGAGAGTGCGAAAATCACGATGAATCTTTCCTCGAAGGATTCATCTCAGAAAATTGGACTCGGTTTTTTTTGGGAGAAATCATTTTTCTTAGCAAGGTTATGGGAGAGGTGTGAATTTCTTATAGAATGTTCACATATCACCTGAGAGTGCGAAAATCACGATGAATCTTTCCTCGAATGATGCATCTCAGAAAATTGGACTCGGATTTTTTTGGGGAGAAATCATTTTTTCTTAGCAAGGTTATGGGAGAAGTGTGAATTTTCTTATAGAATGTTAACACATCACTGAAAAGTGCGAAAATCACGATGAATCTTTCCTCGAAGGATTCATCTCAGAAAATTGAACTCGGATTTTTTTTGGAAGTAATCATTTTTTCTGAGCAAGTTTATGGGAGAGGTGTGAATTTCTTATAGAATGTTCAGATATCACTGGAGAGTGCAAAAATCACGATGAATCTTTCCTCCAAGGATTCATCTCAGAAAATTGTACTCGGATTTTTTTTGGGAGAAATCATTTTTTCTTAGCAAGTTTATGGTAGAGGTGTGAATTTCTTATAGAATGTTCACATATCACTGGAGACTGCGAAAATCACGATGAATCTTTCCTCGAAGGATTCATCTCAGAAAATTGGACTCGGATTTTTTTGGGGAGAAATCATTTTTTCTTAGCATGGTTATGGGAGAGGTGTGAATTTCTTATAGAACGTTCAC
>NW_024748385.1:0-11360 GCF_018991925.1 Homarus americanus
ATGTATAGCGAGAGAGGACCTGTAGGCCGGGTTACTTCAGATCGATTAAATGATCTTATACTTCTGCCTATATACAAAGATCAGTATAGGGTTAGAGTTCTTGATGTGATATGGTTAATATTAATAATCTCTGGTGCTGCTGTTACTCACCTAACCTTCTCTGCCTCCCTTACCACTCGTGTTTGACCAGACTCATGGTGAGGATTTTTAGAGTTGATGAATAATTGATCTGAGTTCTGCAAAAAAACAACTTTAGTGACAGATTTCGTGTCTCCCCAGTTTTTGCCGGCAGCAGCATTTAGTGGTGTACCATCTAGGCAGTTGTACTCTCTCGCTTAGTACGGTCGTTGTAAGTCAAGAGAGATTCTAGTTACTGAGAACAACCATTGATTATATCACCTGGGAAAAACTACAACTGTGTTTCTCTGTATTTAAGCTGGTAAAATTTTACTTCTTTTCTATGTTATCACCTGACGAAAAATACGACTATTCTTCTATATTTCAATTGGGAAAAAATATAGACTTTTTCAATATATTACCTTGAGCAAATAAGACTTTTCTCTATAAATAAGCTGGGGGAAAATAAGACTTCTTTTCTATATATAACTTGAAAAAATACCACCTTTTTCTATATATCAGAGACAAAAACATGACCAAATTTTCTATTTACTTTGAAAAAAAATTCCACACATCAAAGCCATTTTTTTCAGTTGCATAAATAAACACGTCCCTGTATGGTTAACATTATGATATAATTAGGGAATAATGTTGATAAATGACACACGACCACAAGTATACTGTACGTATGCTAGAGTTGTCATACAGTGTCCACAAATATCCAGGAATTATCTGTCAAGATTGTTAATTGTAAAATGGGTCAAACAATTTATGGAACCCCTGTAGAATGAGTGCCACCACCGTATAGTTGGTAAACATGTTGGCACTGTGGGCGGCCGGCCATGTCGTGACCCGAGACGTCAACAAGATGGCGGCGCCTAACCTCCTGTATCCCCAAATGGTCCTAAATGTTGACCTGACCAACAAAAGGAAGAATTAAACTTTTTAAAGTAAAGTCTTGACCAACACCTTAGCTCATGATCAGGAAAGTTCACTGTAACTAGGAAGGTTAGCCTCCAGGTACGCAAATTACCTTCTCAAACAAGTAATTACCTTCACTGCCATCAGCCCAGGTGACACAGGTATAAGAAGACAACAATGAAACACTACAACTCGTGATGTCAAGGTCCTGGGGAAAATCTTCTCCACTACGTTGCCTTTATAGATAGATAGATAGATAGATAGATAGATAGATAGATAGATAGATAGATAGATAGATAGATAGATAGACTGACAGAGAGATTACTGTTCACTATAGATCACCAGACAAGAGAGTAACAATGGAGAGAGGATCGAGTTGACATAAACGCAACAAACATCAATCAATCAATCAATCAATCACTGAAGACATTATAAAAACTGGTGAACAGATTATTGGAAACAAAAATGACGAATATGGGTTAAAATCTTATGCTGTAAAGACTAAAGTAACGGTGGTCTCGAAAATGGTCATAAATCCTAAAATAAAATAAAAATATGGCAGGTAAGAGAAACAAGTAAAAACTGCGTATGTTTAAGAAGTAGCATTAACTCTGATGGTAGACGTATAGAAGACATAACAAGAATAGGTCAAGTAAAACCATATAATAATCTAAAAGACCTAATTAACAGGAACATTAACTTCACCTTGAGAGAAAGTCTGCTGAAAGGCTATATATGGCCAGGACTGATGTATGGGTCAGAGCCGTGGACACTTTCAGCAGACACCAGGTTGTGGAGGCCTTTGATGTGTGGTGTTATAGGTGAATGTTAAGAATAAGCTACACGGACAGTAAACAAATTAACAAGTACTAAGATCAACAAAAACTTCAAGAGAAATATTTAGTAATAAATCGTAACAAAGTGATTGTTTTTCCTAATTAAGTTTTAGCAGGAGAATTAATATCGCCGTCAAGATGTGAATAACACCTATGTTCCTCCTGTCAAGCTATATGACACCCATGTTTCTCCTGTCAAGCTATATGACACCCATGTTCCTCCTGTCAAGCTATATAACACCCATGTTCCTACTGCCAGGCTATATGACACCCATGTTCCTACTGTCAAGCTATATGACACCCATGTTCCTACTGTCAAGCTGTATGACACCCATGTTCCTCCTGTCAAGGTCTAAGACACCTATGCTCCTCCTGTCAAGCTATATGACACCCATGTTCCTACTGTCAAGCTATATGACACCCATGTTCCTCCTGTCAAGCTATATGACACCCATGTTCCTCCTGTCATGCTATATGACACCCATGTTCCTCCTGTCAAGGTATAAGACACTTATGTTCCTCCTGTCAAGCTATATGACATCCATGTTCCTACTGTCAAGCTATATGACACCCATGTTCCTCCTGTCAAGGTATAAGACACCTATGTTCCTCCTGTCAAGCTATATGACACCCATGTTCCTCCTGTCAAGCTATATGACACCCATGTTCCTACTGTCATGCTATATGACACCCATGTTCCTACTGTCAAGGTATAAGACACTTATGTTCCTCCTGTCAAGCTGTATGACATCCATGTTCCTACTGTCAAGCTATATGACACCCATGTTCCTACTGTCAAGCTGTATGACACCCATGTTCCTACTGTCAAGCTATACGACACCCTGTACCTCCTGTCAAGCAATATGACACCCACGTTCCAGCTGCCAAGTGATTAATTATGACACCTGTGTATCAGCCTCGACTCTGCCACACCTGCGACACAGAACCACTCGAGGGGATGATATTGGATTTCTCTATGACCATAAGAGTTTGTGGACTATTGTTCGTAATATTACCACATTGTCACGTCTTTTAACTCATCCTTCCACAAAAAATAGCACAGATTTACTAGCCGATTACTTACTAGTAGTACTGTATTTAAGAGGCCTGAGATACAGAAATAGCCAGAGACAATTTACTAGTTATGGGATTTCATACGTGACACACACACGCACACACACACACACACACACACACACACACACACACACACACACACACACACACACACACACACACACACACACACACACACACACGAAAACATACATAAAGATGATAAAAAATAGTAATTCATGAATAACAATGTAATTATAAGGATGTTATGGTATAATTACACGTTATTACCGGTTATACAGGTGAAAAGTATATACCTCACAAAATGGCGGCGTGTCGGCCATCTTAAAGACTCCCCAGATGAGATACTGTCATCAAAAGACTTATCGGGCCAAGACCGTGTAATTATTAGGAATGTTATGTAGAATCAATACCTCTCTTGTTTACCTGGATAATCAAGACGTTTTAGTTCAGGTGTAATTCTAGTTCAGGTGTAATTCTAGTTCAGGTGTAATTCTAGTTCAGGTGTAATTCTAGTTCAGGTGTAATTCTAGTTCAGGTGTAATTCTAGTTCAGGTGTAATTCTAGTTCAGGAGTAATTCTAGTTCAGGTGTAATTCTAGTTCAGGAGTAATTCTAGTTCAGGAGTAATTCTTAGGGCTGTCAGTTCCCCAGACAGGACACGACAAGGCGAATCTTACAGAGATGTTGAAGGGGTTAGCAGAAGGAAACCCAAATTAATGTTTTCGAGACGTCACAGGTCACCAACACACGAGGACACAACAACACACGAGGACACAACAACACACGAGGACACAACAACACACGAGGACACAACAACACACGAGGACACAACAACACACGAGGACGCAACAACACACGAGGACACAAATAACACATTGAGGACACAAATAAACACGAGGACACAAGCCACACGAGGACACACAAATAAATAAATAAGAGGACAAGGAACAACAATGAGTGACAATAAATAAAGGCAGAGGACATACAACAACAACAACAAGAGGACACAACAACAACAAGAGGACACAACAACAACAAGAGGACACAACAACAACAAGAGGACACAACAACAACAAGAGGACACAACAACACACGAGGACACAACAACACACGAGGACACAACAACAACAAGAGGACACAACAACAACAAGAGGACACAACAACAACACGAGGACACAAATAAACAACAAAGAGGACACAACAACACACGAGGACACAAATAACACACGAGGACACAACAACACACGAGGACACACAACAACAGAGGATACAACAACACACGTGAGTGACACACAACACAATGAGGACACAACAAATACTGAGGACACAACAACACACGAGGACACAACAACAACACACGAGGACACACAACAAATAAATAAGAGGACACACACATGAGACACAAATAACATACGAGGACACAACAACACATGAGGACACAACAACACACGAGGACACACAATAACACATGAGGACACAACAACAACAACAAGAGGAGACACACACACGAGGACATGTAAATAACACACGAGGACATAAATAACACACGAGGACACAACAACACACGAGGACACAAATAAACACACGAGGACACAACAACACACGAGGACACAACAACACACGAGGACACAAATACACGAGGACACAAATAAATACACGAGGACACAAATAACACACGAGGACACAAATAAATACACGAGGACAAATACACGAGGACACAACAACACACGAGGACACAACAACACACGAGGACACAACAACACACGAGGACACAACAACACACGAGGACTCAACAACACACGAGGACACAACAACACACGAGGACACAACAACACACGAGGACACAACAACACACGAGGACACAACAACACACGAGGACACAACAACACACGAGGACACAACAACAACAAGAGGACACAACAACAACAAGAGGACACAACAACACACGAGGACACAACAACAAGAGGACACAACAACAACAAGAGGACACAACAACAACATACATCACAGCCACACAGGTAAGGAACACAAAATGGCTGACCAGATGTAAACAAAATAGCATCGTGTGGATTCGATTTCTAAAGTACTAATCTCGAGTCGAAATCTAATCATGTTGGTGGCGGAGGAATACCAATGGATTTTTATGATTTAAGTAGTTCCACCACACCTCCTTCCTCCTCCCCACTCCCATGCACAGGACCGCCCTATCAAAACCACCTTCCATAACATCGATTCAGAGATAATTTAAGAACTTGTTTGTACAGGTAATGAATAGTTGCTAGTGATAGGTGCTACTACCGTGTAAACTATCACAACTAGCAGTTTTGGTCAGGGGTTAAAGAGGTGATTTGAGTCTATAATAGCATAGTTTATAAGGCAAAATACCAATAATGATTAACTAGAAATTTATTTACTCCTCAATGGAAAATAGTCGAATATATATAACTGAAGTTGAATGATGGTCGCCCTACTACAGGTCACTCACAACCTTATGTTAGGTTAGGTTAGGTTAGGTTTGGTTTAGGTTAGGTTTAGGTTAGGTTAGGTGTAGTAAATAGTAAACTCTCAAAGGTCTGGTGTAAGTGTTGTGACCTGTTGTGACCTGTCTAACAATGTCGTCACAACACCAAGATAGTTTTTTTTCTTTTGAGACCAAAACTTTACCAACAGCGGTATATATTTGGGTACTTTCAAGAGCCAGTACTTGACAACAGTGTGTAAGAGAGAGCCAGTACTTGCCAACGGTGCGTAAGAGCCAGTACTTGCCAACAGTGTGTAAGAGCCAGTACTTGCCAACAGTGTGTAACAAAGAGCTAGTACTTGCCAACAGTGTGTAACAAAGAGCCAGTACTTGCCAACAATATGTAACAAAGAGCCAGTACTTGCCAACAGTGTGTAAGAGCCAGTACTTGCCAACAGTGTGTAAAAAAGAGCCAGCACTAGCCAACAGTGTGGAACAAAGAGCCAGTACTTGCCAACAGTGTGTAAGAGCCAGTATTTTGCCAACAGTGTGGCCAACAAGTGTGTAACAAAGTACCAGTTGCCAACAGTGTGTAAAAAGAGCCAGTACTTGCCAACAGTGTGTAACAAAGAGCCAGCACTTGCCAACAGTGTGTAAGAGCCAGTACTTGCCAACAGTGTAATAAAGAGCCAGTACTTGCTAACAGTGTGTAACTAGCAAGAGCAAGAGCCAGTACTTGCCAACAGTGTGTAAGAGAGAGCCAGTACTTGCCAGTACAACAGTGTGTAAGTGTGTAGCCAGTACTTGCCAACAGTGTGTGTAAGAGCCAGTTGCCAACAGTGTAATAAAGAGCCAGTACTTGCCAACAGTGTGTAAGAGCCAGTACTTGCCAACAGTGTGTAACAAAGAGCCAGTACTTGCCAACAGTGTGTAAGAGCCAGTACTGCCAACAGTGTAAGAGCCAGTACTTGCCAGTACAACAGTGTGTGTGTAGAGCCAGTACTTGCCAACAGTGTTAGAGCCAGTGCTTGCCAACAGTGTGTAAGAGCCAGTACTTGCCAACAGTGTGTAAGAACCAGTACTTGCCAACAGTGTGTAACAAAGAGCCAGGACTTGCCAACAGTGTGTAACAAAGAGCCAGGACTTGCCAACAGTGTGTAAGAGCCAGTACTTGCCAACAGTGTGTAACAAAGAGCCAGGACTTGCCAACAGTGTGTAAGAGCCAGTACTTGGCCAACAGTGTGTAACAAAGAGCCAGTACTTGCCAACAGTGTGTAAGAGCCAGTACTTGGCCAACAGTGTGTAACAAAGAGCCAGTACTTGCCAACAGTGTGTAAGAGCCAGTACTTGGCCAACAGTGTGTAACAAAGAGCCAGTACATGCCCATGAGTACTTGCTAACAGTACATAACAGACAGTAAGATGACTGACAGAGGTGTTAGTAAACTGACAGGTGATGAAGAGGACAAACTAACATACGACTGTCAACGCCTCAGTGTATCACTTTGGACGGGCGGCCATTTTGTGAGCTAGGATGTCAACAAAATGGCGGCGCCTGACCTCCTATATCCCAAATCCGTCTAATACAAGGAAATAATGATACGCCAAGACATGTCCTGTACAGGTAAATGATAACAGTTATGACCACCACTCACTTGTCAGTAACTGGCTATCTACATGTTGAATATTAATGACTAAAAACAATAAATAAAAGATCACCTGATGATTAGCCTCCAGGTTATTTCATATGATAATTAAACAACCTAACGCTACCTGTGGGTTAGGTTAGGTTAGGTTAGCGTTATGGTGTACAGTTTTAAGGTGAAGTAGACTGGGGCTGGGTGGGAAGGGGGGGGGGTAGGTAATCCAATATGTGTAGAGGATGACACAGACAATGAACAGACTCAACTGGTGACGCCACACCAACACAGACAGAGTTAAGAAGTTTCTGGACACAGATACACATCCACACGACAGACAAGTGTTAGTACAGTATTATTCTACACCAAAGGTCCGCAACCTTTCTATTTCCGGTTGCATGCGGCCAGAAAATTAAAATTTGCGGCCGTCATGACGGCATCCAAAATATGTGATGAGTGGCCGCCTAAGTTGATAAAGTAAGATGAGGTTGTTTGAACACTTGATGCAACCAAATGTGATACTCTTTGTTACACTGAGAAACATTACACCTGGCAGCTGATAACACACACACACACACACTCAATGCTTGTAATGATAACAGCCCAAATTCACAGGGTTTTTTTCTGAGATTCAGAATAAGATAATTTTACCCCCATTTGTTTCAAGTCCATGATTTTTTTTGACGATATATTGACGAGGCAGGTCTTGGTGATGCACAGTTGTAGATCCTGGACCTACAGAGTCATTAGTGGAATTTGGGGGGAAAAAAAGTGCATCACATAACAGAGGCACCAGTAGACTTCATGGTGTTTCAATGTTGCCAGCAGACTTACGATAAGAACAAGTACACTACCGCTCACTAACACAAAGGAACTTGTGGGAGCAGCATCTACCAAATTTGAACCAGATTACACAAAGCTTCCCTACGAGTCTTAGGTAACCATTTCCTTTGTATTGTTGAAAGTGAAATATATTTAACTACGCTCAGTAATATACATTTTCACCCAATAGGTCACTTCAATTTGTCTTGTATACAGTACTTGTGTAAACATGCGGTTTAATTCCACACTTCTTATAATGCCCAGTTCCTGTTGGATTTTTTTCTTCTGAATTTAACACATATTGCTTAATGACACTGTGATGACTGCGGCCGGTGAGGTAACTACACATCCCAACTACTACCTTTATAACTACACTAAACCTCACAGCGTCATAACAAGCAGTAGAGGTTATCAAAATACTCTACTACAACACCCGCTCCTAGAACCAACCTTAGGGCAAGTCAGGAAAGGGTTCAGGGCAGGGCAGGGCAGGGTCAGGTCATGGCAGGGCAGGGGAGGGGAGGGGAGGGCAGGGCAGGGCAGGGCAGGGCAGATATAGAAGCTCTACTGACAGGAAACACAACACTCAATATTGTCTTCACCAGTATACCTCAGCTCAAGACTCCAAGACACAGGTGTATATTACTGAATCAAGACTCAACGTACAGGTAGCAGAGGTGAGATAACCGAGACAAGTGTATGACAAATGTGTGACAGGTGTGTGACAGGTGTGTAACGTTACTCGCAGCGATAAAATAAATAATGAATATCTACCTGACCACAATACGTTGACCACATTACACTGATCTCACCATGAAGACCACACCATGAAGACCACACCATGAAGACCACACCATGAAGACCACACCAATTACACATCCCACCAAAAAGAGTCAGTGAGTTGAGATGATTGCTTAACACAGAGTAAGATATGCCTCTGTATAGTTCCCAGTTTGAGGGACACTCAACATCAGGCTCCCTCTATATCCAGTATTCTCGCACTAACGTGGCTGAGTCTTCCTTTTTAATGATGGGTGCGTCCCAGTGGCTTTATTTGTGGCCCTTTGGGATGTCGGTCTGGCCTTCTGAATACCTTGGGCCGCGGAGTCCTGCAGGAGATCTAAAGCGTTCTGGAAGGATCAAGTTTGACCAACACTCAGCCTTTGGTGATGTTACTAATATACAAACTTGCAATGAGGGCCACTGCCTGAAATCCTTGAAGAATCCCGAAAACAAATTGATTTGGTGTTACCAACTGCGTTGGTTCTGTTTGTGTCGTCTTCTTTTTTCAGAGCACAAAGAGAGGTGTGATCTGGTAAAGGATCAGACCATGAGAGCAGTTACTGGTAAACCTAATAATATTGGATAGGAACAACACAAGACCACATTCAGTCATCTACAATATATTATCTTTCTGACTTTAATGGGAAAGACATGATGGCTTTGTAACCTGAATATAAAAAGATTCATGTCTAAGATGTTCTCATATGATGACTGGCGTAGCCTCTTCTTAGTTTCTTCTTAATAATAATCATCATTATCGCTCCTACAGTGTTACTCTCTTGAATATTTTTGCGAACTGACTTCCCTATTTTTTCTGAAGCCATTCCTAGGTGATCGGGGGAGCATGAGATCCTGGTGGTAGATTTTGTTCACTTTCCCCAGGGGTTTGTCCTATGATTTGGAACCTCTGTGGGGTGGAGTTTTCTCTGACCTGGGGAGGCTATTGATTAGTTCCCCTTACCGGGAGCCTCCATGAGCCAGGACATTCTTTATGCTTGCGTGGGGCGCCATTTTTAGGAAGGCAGCACATTTCTCCACGAGTTTGTCAGGTGATATATTTCATAATACTGCAATGGTTCTTTTAGTTGGATAAATCTTGGCAATGTGGGAAGGCTGTCACTATTTTGCCTCCATAAAGGATTGGAGTACACAGTGATGAAGGTGTGGGAGAATAATTGAGGCACTTGTCGAGCGTGTTGACCATCACCGTGCTGCAACGATCGAGAGAACGTGTAAGGAATGTGGCTCACGTCAGCTGCACAACACAGCGCTGTCCTATAACCTACACATCCGGGGCCAAGGGGGGGGGGGAGGACAGCGGCCGGTTTGTGGGAGTCGCTTCGCTCATCATCCTGGGATAAGAAACATTCTTTACTTGCTTGGTGGCAGGTGGTGGGCGGGTCTAGGAGGGACACACACACACACACACACATACACACACCTTGACCACCGAAGGGTCAAGACGTGCCTGGCGCTCCTCTCGGAGCAGCCAGGTCAACTGTTAAGTTGGCCCATACCAACTCCCTCCCCTGAACCACTTCTCCCCACCGGAGTATCAACAGGTTCTCGCCAGAAGTTACAATTTCATTTGGGAAAGGAATGGAACCAGTGTTAAACAGAGGTGAACATTGGTGAACAGTGCTTGAGTCAGTGAGAGCTCAACAGTAAAAGTCGTATTCAAGTTAACCTTCACACAGTGAGGTCCCAGGTACCCAGTGATAACGGCCCGTGAGACCCAATAACTGGCTATGTGTTAATCCGTCTACGATAGGAAGGCCTGGGACCACACCTCACTCATATAACACCATCTGTGAGGGAATTACTACACCACGTCAAGTCCCTCATAACACGATCTGTGAGGGAATTACTACACCACCACGTCCCTCATAGACCATCTGTGAAGTGCTACACGTGAGGTCCCTCATAACACCATCTGTGAGGAATTACTACACCCACGTGATGCCCCTCCTCTTTCACCATCTGTGAGGGAACTACACCGTCAGGTCCTCATAACACCATCTGTGAAATTACTACACCGTCAGGCCCACCCATAACACCATCTGTGAGGGTACTACACACGTCAGGTCCCTCATAACACCATCTGTGAGGGAATTCGTACACCACGTGATGCCCCTCATAACACTATCTGTGAGGGAGTTACTACACCACGTGAGGCCCCTCGTAACACCATCTATGAGGGAACTACTACACCACGTGAGGCCCCTCATAACACCCTCTGTGAGGGAATTACTACACGTGAGGCCCCTCATAACACCATCTGTGAGGAAATTATTACACCACATCAGGTCCCTCCTAACACCATCTGGGAGAGAGTTACTACACTACGTGTTTGCTGTTCAACACCTACATTAATCTGAATGTTCACTGTATGTTCATTTACCTTTCTCTAATGAAGGCTTTTGTTAAACCACCAATGTATGTAATAAGTCATTTATGTCCAATGTATATATTCAGCCTTCGGGCTGCAGAACTTTTTCAATAAATCGTTAATTATTATTATTATTATTATTACACACACAGCAGGGAACAAAACCTATATAAAAATTAAAAACAATGATGCAGGAAAAATTCAGTAGAGATACAGTGTATAAGAAACACTGCCTGGTGTATATACTGTATGTGCTGGACATTCATGCATCGTCCAACAAACATTGCTGTTTACCTTCATCTTTCCTCTTGGA
>NW_024748386.1:0-10718 GCF_018991925.1 Homarus americanus
TTCACTACAGCACCTCATGTCTTCACTACAGCACCTCATGTCTTCACTACAGCACCTCAAAATGTCTTCACTACAGCACCTCATGTCTTCACTACAGAACCTCATGAGCTAACTACAGCTCCTCATAATGTGTTAACTACAGCACCTCATAATGACATTATTACGGCACCTCATTTCTTCACTACAGCACCTCATGTCTTCACTACAGCACCTCATGTCTTCACTACAGCACCTCATTTCTTCACTGCACCACCTCATGTCTTCACTACCGCACCTCATGTCTTCACTACAGCACCTCATATCTTCACTACAGCACCTCATGTCTTCACTACAGCACCTCATGTCTTCACTACAGCAACTCATAATGTTTTCACTACAGCACCTCATAATGTCTTCACTACAGCACCTCATAATGTCTTCACTACAGCACTTCATAATGTCTTCACTACAGCATTTCATAATGTCTTCACTACAGCACTTCATAATGTCTTCACTACAGCACCTCTTAATGTCTTCACTACATCACCTCATAATGTCTTCACTACAACACCTCATGTCTTCACTACAGCACCTCATGTCTTCACTACAACCTCATGTACTTCACTACAGCAACCTCATAATGTCTTCACTACAGCAACTCAAAATGTCTTCACTAGTGGCCTCATTGTCTTCACTGCAGCGGCTCATGATGTTTTCTGCAGCGCCTCATGATAATGTTGCTACGGCCTCATGATAATGTTTCACTGCAGCTAAAAGCCAGTAATATTTCGCTGCGGCGCTGCTTAATGTCTTCACACAGCACCTCATGTCTTCACTGCAGCACCTCAAAAATGTCTTCACTACAGCACCTCATAATGTCTTCACTACAGCACCTCATGAGCTTCTTCTAGCTCCTCATATGTTAACTACAGCACCTCTGTGACATTATTACAGCTTTCTCATTTCTTCACCACAGCACCTCATGCCTTCACTGCAACTCATGTCTTCACTACAGCACCTCATGTCTTCACTACAGCACCTCATGTCTTCAATACAGCACCTCATTTCTTCACTGCACCACCTCATGTCTTCACTACAGCACCTCATATCTTCACTACAGCACCTCATGTCTTCACTACAGTACCTCATGAGCTAACTACAGCTCCTCATAATGTGCTAACTACAGCAACTCATAATGACATTATTACGGCACCTCATTTCTTCACTACAGCACCTCATGTCTTCACTACAGCACCTCATATCTTCACTACAGCACCTCATGTCTTCACTACAGCACCTCATGTCTTCACTACAGCAGCAACTCTGTGTTTCCTGCAGCTTTCCATAGCCATCTTCACTGCAGCACCTCCTGTCTTCACTACAGCACCTCCTGTCATCTTCACTACAGCACCTCATAATGTCTTCCTACGGCACTGCATCCTTCCTACAGCACTTCATAATGTCGCTTTCACTACAGCACCTCATAATGTCTTCACTACATCTGCCTCAATGTCTTCACTACATCACCTCAATGTCTTCACTACAACACCTGTATATCTTCTTTTCACAACACCTCATGTCTTCTTTACAGCACCTCATGTCTTCACTACAGCACCTCATGTCTTCCTACAGCACCATAATGTCTTCACTACCCAGCAACTCAAATGTCTTCACTATGGCACCTCATGTCTTATACAGCACCTCGCCAAAGTCTTCACTATAGCACCTCATAATGTCTTCACTACAACACCTCATAATGTCTTCACTACAGCACCTCATAATGTCTTCACTACAGCACCTCATGTCTTCACTACAGCACCTCATGTCTTCACTACAGCACCTCATAATGTCTTCCCTACAACACCTTATTATAACTTCCCTACAACATCTCATAACTTCCCTACAACACCTTATGATTAAGTGTTCTAACCTGATTTTAATAATGCTCTTGTTGTAGCTAGTTTTACTAAATACTAGGAAAACAATTTCAATGTAATCTGTTCAACTGCCAAAATGCAAAAGTTAGTAATACTTTGCTATGCAGAGTTTTTTGTGGTGTTGTGGTCAGTGGTATTGTGGAATGAACAAACAAATGTTCACCTACAATTGCTGAGGGAATAGATCTTGGATCTTCGTGAGAAACGCGCCAATTATAATCCACTGCATCGTGTGGGATTATGGATCCTGGAGTCTTTGCACCTCATGACACCATATCCTCCTGTTCAACCGATCCTCGAGTTCATGGATGAAAATCAACATTGGTATGACTGTGTAAGGACCATAATGCATAGACAAGAAGAGATAGTCGCCCTTTAAAAGTTGATTGCGTCAATGGGTGTTACTCCGGAAAAACGACCTTAAGTAAATTGGTTAAGCTGGAGTACAGCATTCCTGATAATTATCTTGGTGTGGTTGTCGTGGGAGACTCTAAGGACACATATTAAATATAAAGTAGCTGAAGACGATTCGGTAGAAAAAATTTTTTTTATGGAGGCAGGGGACTTAACAGTCATGGTGTTGCGCCTGCATGTTGCCCATCCGGAACAGGTACCTAGATACAAATTCTATGTCTTCTGAGGAGAGGCCAACATGTTACTTAGCGCACAGGGTGTACCGTGTATACCGGAAATCATTGGCAAAACCAATACTTTTCCTTTTGCTCTACTCATGAAAAGGTTTCCAGGTCGTTCTCTTGCCTGTTAGAAAAGGGTCGGGAGTCACTGGTTGTGTTTGGAAGCTTTGCTGCAAATTTGTGAAACGGTCAGCATTTTGCATGAACGGGGAATTGCTTGCGGAAACCTCACCGCTAAAATGGTGGTAATTGGAGTAGAAGGTGACGGGGTTCAATCAACTCTAATAGGGTTTGATAAAGCCTTAGACTTAACTAAAGTAGATCTCAAATTAATGCGCTAGTATAAAATTCGTGACTTCATTTAGTTGTACAAAATATTAGTCACGTTAACGTCCCTTTATTATAACGAGCAATATTGGAACATGCTGTTGAAAATCGCATCTTCCATTGAAGAATCTCCATTGTCAGTCGAACAAATTTTCCTCTAAAACTTATCTGAAGTATTGAAGCAATATTATCTTGAAAGCCCTTGGAGAATTTTTGAATTCTGCAGTAAAATCAAATAATGTAATTTTCGCTGGAATCCCCCACATGTAGAACTCCCCACGTTTCCTACAACACAGCCTGTGAATCGAAGAAAAGACTAAAATACCTGGCCTCCGCGTAAGGGTCACAATCCAAACATTCGATTGGTCGCGTATATACCCGTAACGGAGTATATCGCCGTGCCTTGTCAAGGAAAGGAAAGTAATGTTACAATTTGGCTCATTCGCTAAACAAGTCATTATAGAGGAAAATACTTCTACACGCGAGAGATATGTTATCTAACACCTTCAGAATTTAGAATGCGTTCCAGTTTTGATCCGCGTGACACATACTCTGCCATAGGCTTTAATTCTCGAATATTACAGAGGCTGGAGCTTTAAACGAGAAAGATTAACGGGAAGTTGATGGAATTGCAAAGAGGGACTTCGTAGTTTATGCTTTACGCTCGCGTGTCTACATGCTCGAAGAATTGTACATAATAGTATAAATGAAAACAATATCATAATAAAGAAAGAATGTGAACAAAGAAAAATAACTCTTATCAATTACGAAAAAACTAATATTATTTCCCATTTGTGCGAGAGGGACGCATAAGGTTTAATTAATGAAGAGGTGTATAAAATTTACCGCCTGTTGAGAAAACTAAAAAGGTTTAGAGGCTTAAAGGAGTATCGTCAATTAATACTGGATGTAGAAAATGGTCTACAAAATAATCGTCCTTTATCCGCTCTCCAAATGCTGACAAAGATTAAAACCGTCCTGAAAAAGTACCCACACAAGCCAACTTTATTATGGAGATACTTATAGTGGAGAATGAACACAAAGCTGTCTTCCGGGCCAACTCAACCAATAGATAAGATATATCCCACTGTACCTTTTAAGTGGTGGAAAATAAGAGGAGCTGGAGGGGATTGAAAACTGCTAAACTAAAAGGACAAGGGGGAGCAAATCCCAGTATTATAAATTTAATTATATAAAATATATTATTTTTATTATAATATAATGGCAACATGTTACATTGTGCTATTACACATATTTTTTACTGTTATCCCATTTTAAATTTGTTTTCTATGTATCTGGGTATTTTATACATAATAAAGGCTGGGAGGTGTTCTGAAATTTTGATATAACTAATTCCATTTAACATTATTAGGCGTGCTGTTAGACCAGATACGATCTATCAGAGTGAATGGTAAAAAAGGCAGTTACTCTCGTGACAACCCCTAATCCATTTTCCTTTCCCACAACCTTCTCCACAGCACCTCATAATGTGTTGACTACAGCATCTCATAATGTGTTAACTACAGCACCTCATGTCTTGACTACAGCACCTCATAATGTATACACTACAGCATCTCATAATGTCTTCACTACAGCACCCTCATGTCTTCACTACAGAAACTCGTAATGTTTTCACTACAGCACCTCATGTCTTCACTACAGCACCTCATGTCTTCACTACAGCACCTCATGTCTTCACTACAGCACCTGAAAATGTCTTCACTACAGCACCTCATGTCTTCACTACAGAACCTCATGAGCTAACTACAGCACCTCATAATGTGTTAACTACAGCACCTCATAATGACATTATTACGGCACCTCATTTCTTCACTACAGCACCTCATGTCTTCACTACAGCACCTCATTTCTTCACTGCACCACCTCATGTCTTCACTACCGCACCTCATGTCTTCACTACAGCACCTCATATCTTCACTACAGCACCTCATGTCTTCACCACAGCACCTCATATGTCTGCTCACAGCAACTCATAATGTTTTCACCACAGCACCTCATAATGTCTTCACTACAGCACCTCGTAATGTCTTCACTACAGCACTTCATAATGTCTTCACTACAGCACTTCATAATGTCTTCACTACAGCACTTCATAATGTCTTCACTACAGCACTTCATAATATCTTCACTACAGCACCTCTTAATGTCTTCACTACATCACCTCATAATGTCTTCACTACAACACCTCATGTCTTCACTACAGCACCTCATGTCTTCACTACAGCACCTCATGTCTTCACTACAGCAACCTCATAATGTCTTCACTACAGCAACTCAAAATGTCTTCACTATAGCACCTCATGTCTTCACTGCAGCAACTCATAATGTTTTCACTACAGCACCTCATAATGTCTTCACTACAGCACCTCATAATGTCTTCACTACAGCACTTCATAATGTCTTCACTACAGCACTTCATAATGTCTTCACTACAGCACCTCATAATGTCTTCACTACAGCACCTCAAAATGTCTTCACTACAGCACCTCATAATGTCTTCACTACAGCACCTCATGAGCTAACTACAGCTCCTCATAATGTGTTAACTACAGCACCTCATAATGACATTATTACAGCACCTCATTTCTTCACTACAGCACCTCATGCCTTCACTACAGCACCTCATGTCTTCACTGCAGCACCTCATGTCTTCACTACAGCACCTCATGTCTTCAATACAGCACCTCATTTCTTCACTGCACCACCTCATGTCTTCACTACAGCACCTCATATCTTCACTACAGCACCTCATGTCTCACTACAGCACCCTCATGTCTCACTACAGTAATCCCTGCACCAGCCAAATTGCAGCACCCTATAATGTCTTCACTGCAGCACCTCATAATGTCTTCACTACAGCACCTCATAATGTCTTCACTACAGCACCTCATAATGTCTTCACTACAGCACCTCATAATGTCTTCACTACAGCACCTCATAATGTCTTCACTACAGCACTTCATAATGTCTTCACTACAGCACCTCATAATGTCTTCACTACATCACCTCAATGTCTTCACTACAACACCTCATAATATCTTCACTACAACACCTCATGTCTTCACTACAGCACCTCATGTCTTCACTACAGCACCTCATGTCTTCACTACAGCACCTCATGTCTTCACTACAGCAACTCAAAATGTCTTCACTATAGCACCTCATGTCTTCACTACAGCACCTCATAATGTCTTCACTACAGCACCTCATAATGTCTTCACTACAGCACCTCATGTCTTCACTACAGCACCTCATGTCTTCACTACAGCACCTCATGTCTTCACTACAGCACCTCATGTCTTCACTACAGCACCTCAAAATGTCTTCCCTACAACACCTTATTATAACTTCCCTACAACATCTCATAACTTCCCTACAACACCTTATGATTAAGTGTTCTAACCTGATTTTAATAATGCTCTTGTTGTAGCTAGTTTTACTAAATACTAGGAAAACAACTTCAATGTAATCTGTTCAACTGCCAAAATGCAAAAGTTAGTAATACTTTGCTATGCAGAGTTTTTTGTGGTGTTGTGGTCAGTGGTATTGTAGAATGAACAAACAAATGTTCACCTACAATTGCTGAGGGAATAGATTTCGGCTCTTCGTGAGAAACGCGCTAATTATAATCCACTGCATCGTATGGGATTATGGATCCTGGAGTCTTTGCACCTCATGACACCATATCCTCCTGTTCAACCGATCATCGAGTTCGTGGATGAAAATCAACATTGGTATGACTGTGTAAGGGCCTTACTGTATAGGCAAGAAAAGATTGTCGCCCTTTAAAAGTTGATTGCGTCAATGGGTGTTACTCCGGAAAAACGACCTTAAGTAAATTGGTTAGGCTGGAAGACAACATTCCTGATAATTATCTTGGTGTGGTTGTCGTGGGAGACTCTAAGGACACATATTAAATATAAAGTAGCTGAAGACGATTCGGTAGAAGAAAGTTTTTTTATGAAGGCAGGGGACTTTACAGTCATGGTGTTGCGCCTGCGTGTTGTCCATCCGGAACAGGTACCTAGATACAAATTCTATGTCGTCTGAGGCGAGGCCAACATGTTACTTAGTGCACAGGGTGTACCGTGTATACCGGAAATCATTGGCAATACTTTTCCTTTTGCTCTACTCATGAAAAGGTTTCCAGGTCGTTCTCTTGCCTGTTAGAAAAGGGTCAGGAGTCACTGGTTGTGTTTGGAAGCTTTGTTGCAAATTTGTGAAACGGTCAGCATTTTGCATGAACGGGGAATTGCTTGCGGAAACCTCACCGCTAAAATGGTGGTATTTGGAGTAGAAGGTGACGGGGTTCAATCAACTCTAATAGGGTTTGATAAAGCCTTAGACTTAACTAAAGTAAATCTCAAATTAATGCGCTAGTATAAAATTCGTGACTTCATTCAGTTGTACAAAATATTAGTCACGTTAACGTCCCTTTATTATAACGAGCAATATTGGAACATGCTGTTGAAAATCGCATCTTCCATGGAAGAATCTCCATTGTCAGTCGAACAAATTTTCCTCTAAAACTTATCTGAAGTATTGAAGCAATATTATCTTGAAAGCCCTTGGAGAATTTTTGAATTCTGCAGTAAAATCAAATAATGTAATTTTCGCTGGAATCCCCCACATGTAGAACTCCCCACGTTTCCTACAACACAGCCTGTGAATCGAAGAAAAGACTAAAATACCTGGCCTCCGCGTAAGGGTCACAATCCAAACATTCGATTGGTCGCGTATATACCCGTAACGGAGTATATCGCCGTGCCTTGTCAAGGAAAGGAAAGTAATGTTACAATTTGGCTCATTCGCTAAACAAGGCATTATAGAGGAAAATACTTCTACACGCGAGAGATATGTTATCTAACACCTTCAGAATTTAGAATGCGTTCCAGTTTTGATCGGCGTGACACATACTCTGCCATAGGCTTTAATTCTCGAATATTACAGAGGCTGGAGCTTTAAACGGGAAAGATTAACGGGAAGTTGATGGAATTGCAAAGAGGGACTTTGTAGTTTATGCTTTACGCTCGCGTGTCTACATGCTCGAAGAATTGTACATAATAGTATAAATGAAAACAATATCATAATAAAGAAAGAATGTGAACAAAGAAAAATAACTCTTATCAATTACGAAAAAACTAATATTATTTCCCAATTGTGCGAGAGGGACGCATAAGGTTTAATTAATGAAGAGGTGTATAAAATTTACCGCCTGTTGAGAAAACTAAAAAGGTTTAGAGGCTTAAAGGAGTATCGTCAATTAATACTGGATGTAGAAAATGGTCTACGAAATAATCGTCCTTTATCCGCTCTCCAAATGCTGAAAAAGATTAAAACCGTCCTGAAAATGCACCCAAACAAGCCAACTTTATTATGGAGATACTTATAGTGGAGAATGAACACTAAGCTGTCTTCCGGGCCAACTCAACCAATAGATAAGATATATCCCACTGTACCTTTTAAGTGGTGGAAAATAAGAGGAGCTGCAGGGGATTGAAAACTGCTAAACTAAAAGGACAAGGGGGAGCAAATCCCAGTATTATAAATTTAATTATATAAAATATATTATTTTTATTATAATATAATGGCAACATGTTACATTGTGCTATTACACATATTTTTTACTGTTATCCCATTTTAAATTTGTTTTCTATGTATCTGGGTATTTTATACATAATAAAGGCTGGGAGGTGTTCTGAAATTTTGATATAACTAATTCCATTTAACATTATTAGGCGTGCTGTTAGACCAGATACGATCTATCAGAGTGAATGGTAAAAAAGGCAGTTACTCTCGTGACAACCCCTAATCCATTTTCCTTTCCCACAACCTTCTCCACAGCACCTCATAATGTGTTAACTACAGCATCTCATAATGTGTTAACTACAGCACCTCATGTCTTGACTACAGCACCTCATAATGTATACACTACAGCATCTCATAATGTCTTCACTACAGCACCCTCATGTCGTCACTACAGAAACTCGTAATGTTTTCACTACAGCACCTCATGTCTTCACTACAGCACCTCATGTCTTCACTACAGCACCTCATGTCTTCACTACAGCACCTCAAAATGTCTTCACTACAGCACCTCATGTCTTCACTACAGAACCTCATGAGCTAACTACAGCTCCTCATAATGTGTTAACTACAGCACCTCATAATGACATTATTACGGCACCTCATTTCTTCACTACAGCACCTCATGTCTTCACTACAGCACCTCATGTCTTCACTACAGCACCTCATTTCTTCACTGCACCACCTCATGTCTTCACTACCGCACCTCATGTCTTCACTACAGCACCTCATATCTTCACTACAGCACCTCATGTCTTCACTACAGCACCTCATGTCTTCACTACAGCAACTCATAATGTTTTCACTACAGCACCTCATAATGTCTTCACTACAGCACCTCATAATGTCTTCACTACAGCACTTCATAATGTCTTCACTACAGCATTTCATAATGTCTTCACTACAGCACTTCATAATGTCTTCACTACAGCACCTCTTAATGTCTTCACTACATCACCTCAATGTCTACAATACCTCATGTCTTCACTATAGCACCTCATGTCTTCACTACAGCAACTGTCTTCACTACAGCACTCTCATGTCTTCACTACAGCACCTCATAATGTCTTCACTACAGCACCTCATAATGTCTTCACTACAGCACCTCATGTCTTCACTACAGCACCTCATAATGTCTTCACTACAGCACCTCATGTCTTCACTACAGCACCTCATGTCTTCACTACAGCACCTCAAAATGTCTTCCCTACAACACCTTATTATAACTTCCCTACAACATCTCATAACTTCCCTACAACACCTTATGATTAAGTGTTCTAACCTGATTTTAATAATGCTCTTGTTGTAGCTAGTTTTACTAAATACTAGGAAAACAACTTCAATGTAATCTGTTCAACTGCCAAAATGCAAAAGTTAGTAATACTTTGCTATGCAGAGTTTTTTGTGGTGTTGTGGTCAGTGGTATTGTAGAATGAACAAACAAATGTTCACCTACAATTGCTGAGGGAATAGATTTCGGCTCTTCGTGAGAAACGCGCTAATTATAATCCACTGCATCGTATGGGATTATGGATCCTGGAGTCTTTGCACCTCATGACACCATATCCTCCTGTTCAACCGATCATCGAGTTCGTGGATGAAAATCAACATTGGTATGACTGTGTATGGGCCTTACTGTATAGGCAAGAAAAGATTGTCGCCCTTTAAAAGTTGATTGCGTCAATGGGTGTTACTCCGGAAAAACGACCTTAAGTAAATTGGTTAGGCTGGAAGACAACATTCCTGATAATTATCTTGGTGTGGTTGTCGTGGGAGACTCTAAGGACACATATTAAATATAAAGTAGCTGAAGACGATTCGGTAGAAGAAAGTTTTTTTATGAAGGCAGGGGACTTTACAGTCATGGTGTTGCGCCTGCATGTTGTCCATCCGGAACAGGTACCTAGATACAAATTCTATGTCGTCTGAGGCGAGGCCAACATGTTACTTAGTGCACAGGGTGTACCATGTATACCGGAAATCATTGGCAATACTTTTCCTTTTGCTCTACTCATGAAAAGGTTTCCAGGTCGTTCTCTTGCCTGTTAGAAAAGGGTCAGGAGTCACTGGTTGTGTTTGGAAGCTTTGTTGCAAATTTGTGAAACGGTCAGCATTTTGCATGAACGGGGAATTGCTTGCGGAAACCTCACCGCTAAAATGGTGGTATTTGGAGTAGAAGGTGACGGGGTTCAATCAACTCTAATAGGGTTTGATAAAGCCTTAGACTTAACTA
>NW_024748387.1:0-17483 GCF_018991925.1 Homarus americanus
AGTTTCCTGATCGAGAAAACAAAGCCCTGATCGAGTATAACAAAGTCCCTGATCGAGTATAACAAAGTTCTTGACTAAAACAAAACCCTGATTGAGTATAAATCCCTGATCGAGTATAACAAAGTCCCTGATCGAGTATAACAAAGTTCCCTAATCGAGTATAACAAAGACCCTGATCGAGTATAACAAAGTCCCCTGATCGACTATAACAAAGTCCCCTGATCGAGTATATAAAAGGCCCTGATCGAGTTCTAACAAAGGCCCCTGATCGAGAAGAAAGTCCCCTGGTCGAGAATAAAAACTCTCCTGATCGAGTATAACAAAGTCCCCTGACTGAGTATAAAAATTACCGAACGATGATAAAGGCCACTGATCGAGTATAACAAAGTTCCCTGATCGAGTATAACAAAGCCCCTGATCGAGTATAACAAAGTCCCCTGATCGAGTATAATAAAGTTCGCTAATCGAGTATAACGAAGACCCCTGATCGAGTATAACAAAACTCTGATCGACTATAACAAAGTCCCTGATCGAGTATATCAAAGGCCCTGATCGAGTTTAACAAAGGCCCCTGATCGAGTATAGCAAAGTCCCTGGTCGAGAATAAAAAACTCTCCTGATCGAGTATAACAAAGTCCCTGACTGAGTATAACAAGTTTCACTGAACGATTATAACAGGCCACTGATCGAGTATAACAAAGTACCGATCGAGTATAACAAAGCCCCTGATCGAGTATAACAAAGTCCCCTTATCGAGAATAACAAGTCCCCTGATCGAGTATAACAAAGCCCCTGATCGAGTATAACAAAGTCCCTCACCGAGTATAACAAAGTTCCCTGATCGAGTATAACAAAGCCCTCATAGAGTATAACAAAGTCCCCTGATCGAGTCTAAAAAAGTCCCCTGATCGGGTATAACAAGGCCCCTGATCGAGTATAACAAAGGCCCTCATCGAGTATAACAAACCCATGATCGAGTATAACAAAGTCCCCTCATCGAATATAACGAAGTCCCTGATCGAGTATAACAAATTCCCCATGATCGAGCAGAACAAAGTCCTCATCGAGTATAACAAAGGCCCTCATCGAGTATAACAAAGTCCCATGATCGAGAATAACAAAGTCCCCCATCGAATATAACAAAGTCCCCTGATCGAGTTTAACAAAGTCCCCTGATCGAGTATAACAAAGTCCCATGATCGAGTATAACAAAGTCCCCTTAACGATTATAACCAATGCCCTAATCGACTATAACAAAGTTTCCTGATCGAGTAAAACAAAGCCCCTGATCGAGTTTAAAAGTCCTGATCGAGTATAACAAACTCCCTGATCGAGTATAACAAAGTCCCTGATCGAGTCTAACAAAGTCCCTGATCGGGTATAACAAAGGCCCTGATCGAGTATAACAAAGGCCCCTCATCGAGTATAACAAAGTCCCATGATCGAGTATAACAAAGTCCCTCATCGCGATCAGAGATAACAAAGGCCCCTGATCGAGTATAACAGCGTCCCTCATCGAGTACAACAAAGTCCCATGACCGAGTATAACAAAGTCCCCGAATATAACGAAGTCCCTGATCGAGTATAACAAATTCCCATGATCGAGTAGAACAAAGTCCCTCATCGAGTATAACAAAGGCCCAGATCGAGTATGTGTCCCTGATCGCGTATAAAAAAGCCCTCATAGAGTATTACAAAGCCCTGATCGAGTGAAAAAAAGTCCCTGATCGAGTATAACAAAGTCCCCTGATCGAGTATAACAAAGTCCCCTGATCGTGTATAACAAAGTCCCTGAACGATTATAACAAAGGCCCTGATCGAGTATAACAAAGTTTTGATAGAGTAAAACAAAGTCCCCTGATCGAGTATAACAAAGTCCTTACTCGAGTATAACAAATTTCACTGAACGATTATAACAAAGGCCACTGATCGAGTATAAAAAGTTCCTGATCGAGTATAACAAAGCCCTGATCGAGTATAACAAAGTCCCTGATCGAATATAACAAATTCTGATCGAGTATAACAAAGTTCCCTGATCGAGTATAACAAAGCCCTGATCGAGTATAACAAAGTCCCCATTATCGAGAATAACAAAGTCCCCATCGAGTATAACAAAGCCCCTGATCGAGTATAACAAGTCCCCATCGAGATAACAAAGTCCCCTGATCGAGTATAACAAAGTCCCCTGATCGAGTATAACAAAGTTCCCTAATCGAGTATAACAAAGACCCCTGATCGAGTTTAACAAAGTCCCCTGATCGAGTATAACAAAGTCCCCTGATCGAGTATAACAAAGGCCCCTGATTGAGTTTAACAAAGGCCCCTGATCGAGTAGAACAAAGTCCCCTGGTCGAGTATAAAAAACTCCCCTGACCGAGTATAACAAAGGCCCCTGAACGAGTATAACAAAGTCCTTTGAACGATTATAACAAAGGCCCCTGATTGAGTATAACAAAGTTCCCTGATCGAGTATAACAAAGCCCCCTGATCGAGTTTAACAAAGGTCCCTGATCGAGTATAACAAAGTCCCCCTTATCGAGAATAACAAAGTCCCCTGTTTGAGCATAACAAAGCCCCCTCATCAAGTATAACAAAGGCCCCAGATCGAGTATAACAATGTCCCCTGGTCGAGTATAACAAAGGCCCCTGAACGAGGATAACAAAGTTCCCTGATCGAGTATAACAAAGCCCCCTGATCGAGTATAACAAAGTCCCCCTTATCGAGAATAACAAAGTCCCCTGATCGAGTATAACAAAGCCCCCTGATCAAGTATAACAAAGGCCCCAGATCGAGTATAACAATGTCCCCTGGTCGAGTATAACAAAGTCCCCTGATCGAGTATAACAAAGTCCCCTGAACGATTATAACAAAGGCCCCTCATCAAGTATAACAAAGCCCCCTCATCGGGTATAACAAAGCCCCCTCATTGAGTATAAGAAAGTCCCCTGATCGACTATAACAAAGTCCCCTTATCGAGTATAACAAAGTCCCATGACCGAGTATAACAAAGTCCCCTCATCGAATATAACGAAGTCCCCCTAATCGAGTAAAACAAATTCCCATGATCGAGTAGAACAAAGTCCCTCATCGAGTATAACAAAGGCCCCCCATCGAGTATAACAAAGTCTCATGATCGAGAATAACAAAGTCCCCTCATCGAATATAACAAAGTCCCCTGATCGAGTATAACAAAGTCCCCTGATCGAGTATAACAAAGTCCCCTGATCGTGTATAACAAAGTCCCCTGAACGATTATAACAAAGGCCCCTGATCGAGTATAAGAAAGTTTCCTGATCGAGTAAAACAAAGCCCCGTGATCGAGTATAACAAAGTCCCCTGATCGAGTATAACAAAGTCCCCTGATCGAGTATAAAAAAAGTCCTCTGATTGAGTATAAAAGTCCCCTGATCGAGTATAACAAAGTCCCCTGATCGAGTATAACAAAGTTCCCTAATCGAGTATAACAAAGACCCCTGATCGAGTATAACAAAGTCCCCTGATCGAGTATAACAAAGTCCCCTGATCGAGTATAACAAAGTTCCCTAATCGAGTATAACAAAGACCCTGATCGAATATAACAAAGTCCCCTGATCGAGTATAGCAAAGTCCCCTTGTCGAGAATAAAAAACTCTCCTGATCGAGTATAACAAAGTCCCCTGACTGAGTATAACAAATTTCACTGAACGATTATAACAAAAGCCACTGATCGAGTATAACAAAGTTCCCTGATCGAGTATAACAAAGCCCCCAGATCGAGTATAACAAAGTCCCCTGATCGAGTAACAAAGTCCCCCTTATCGAGAATAACAAAGTCCCTTGATCGAGTATAACAAAGCCCCCTGATCGAGTATAACAAAGTCCCCTGATCAAGTATAACAAAGTCCCTCACCGAGTATAACAGTTCCCGATCGAGTTTAACAGTCTCTTGATCGAGTATAACAAAGTTCCATGATCGAGTATAACAAAGTCCTCATCGAATATAACGAAGTCCCCATCGAGTATAACAATTCCATGATCGAGCAGAACAAAGTCCCTATCGAGTATAACAAAGGCCCTCATCGAGTATAACAAAGTCCCATGATCGAGAATAACGAAGTCCCCTCATCGAATATAACAAAGTCCCCTGATCGAGTATAACAAAGTCCCCTGATCGAGTATAACAAAGTCCCGTGATCAAGTACAACAAAGTCCCCTTAACGATTATAACAAAGGCCCCTTATCGAGTATAACAAAGTTTCCTGATCGAGTAAAACAAAGCCCCTGATCCCTGGTCGAGTATACCAAAGTCCACTGATCGAGACAACAACGTCCTCATCGAGTATAACAACAAAGTCCGCTGATCGAGTATAACAAAGTCCCCTGATCGAGTATAACAAAGTCCCTCATCGAGTATAACAAAGGCCCTTGATCGAGTATACCGAAAGTCCTGATCGAGTATAACAAAAGTCCCCTGATCGAGTATAGCAACAAAAGGTCCCTAATCGAGTTTAACAGCGCTCTAATCGAATATAACAAAGTCCCCTGATCGAGTATAACAAACTCCTGGTCGAGTATAAATAAAGTCCCTGATCGAGTATAACAAGGTCCCCTGATCGAGTATAACAAAGTCCCTTGAGCGATTATAACAAAGGCCCCTGATCAAGTATAACAAAGCCCTCTCATCGTGTATAACAAAGCCCCCTCATCGAGTATAACAAACTCTCCTGATCAAGTATAACAAAGTTCCCTGAACGAGTATAACAAAGTCCCCTGAACGATTATAACAAAGGCCCCTGATCGAGTATAACAAAGTTCCCTGATCGAGTATAACAAAGCCCCCTGATCGAGTACAACAAAGTCCCCTGTTTTAGATTAACAAAGGCCCCTGATCGAGTTTAACAAAGGCCCCTCATCAAGTATAACAAAGTCCCCTGATAAAGTATTACAAAGTCCCCTGAACGAGTATAACAAAGTCCTATGATCGAGAATAACAAAGTCCGCTCATCGAGTATAACAAAGTCCCCTGATCGAGTATAACAAAGGCCCCTCATTTAGTATATCAAAGGCCCCTAATGGAGTTTAACAAAGGCCCCTGATCGAGTATAACAAAGTCCCCTTGCCGAGTATATCAAGCTCCCCTGGTCGAGTATAACAAAGTCCCCTGATCGAGTATAACAAAGTCCCCTGATCGAGTATAACAAAGTCCCCTGAACGAATATAACAAAGTCCCCTGGTCGAGTATAACAAAGGCCCCTCATCGAGTTTAACAAAGTCCCCTGTTAAATTATAACAAAGTCCCCTGAACGATAATAACAAAATCCCCTGGCCGAGTATAACAAAGGCCCTCATCGAGTATAACAAAGTCCCTGATTGAGCACAACAAAGTCCCCTGATCGAGTTTAACAAAGGCCCCTGATCGAGTATAACAAAGTCCCCTGGTCGAGTATCACAAAGGCCCCTGATCGAGTTTAACAAAGGCCCTGATCGAGTTTAACAACGTCCCTGATCGAGTATAACAAAGTCCGCTGATCGAGTATAACAAAGTCCCATGATCGAGTATAACAAAGTCCCCTGATCGAGTATAACAAAGGCCTCTGATCGAGTATAACAAAGTCCCCTGATCGAGTATAACAAAGTCCCCTGATAAAGTATAACAAAGTCCCCTGATTGAGTATAACAAAGTCCCCTGATCGAGTATAACAAAGTCCCCTATCGAGTATAACAAAGTTCCCTAATCGAGTATAAGAAAGACCCTGATCGAGTATAACAAAGTCCCTGATCGACTATAACAAAGTCCCCTGATCGAGTATATCAAAGGCCCCATCGAGTTTAACAAAGGCCCTGATCGAGTATAGCAAAGTCCTGGTCGAGAATAAAAACCTCCTGGTCGAGTAAAACAAAGTCCCTGATCGAGTATAGAAAAGGCCCCTGATCGAGTATAACAAAGGCCCCTGATCGAGTATAACAAAGTCCCCCATCAGGAATAACAAAACCCCTGATCGATTAAAACAAAGTCCCTGATCTAGTATAACAAAGTCCACTCACCGAATATAACAAAGTTCCCTGATCGAGTATAACAAAGCCCCTCATAGAGTATAAACAAAGTCCCCTGATTGAGTATAGCAAAGTCCCCTGATCGGGTTTAACAAAGGCCCCTGATCGAGTATAACAAACGCCCTTCATCGAGTATAACAAAGTCCCATGATTGAGTATAACAAAGTCCCCTCATCGAATATAGCGAAGTCCCTGATCGAGCATAACAAATTCCCCTGATCGAGTAGAACAAAGTCCCCTCATCGAGTATAACAAAGGCCCCTCATCGAGTATAACAAAGTCCCTTGATCGAGAATAACAAAGTCCCCTCATCGAATAAAACAAAGTCCCCTGATCGAGTATAACAAAGTCCCCTGATCGAGTATAACAAAGTCCCCTGATCGTGTATAACAAAGTCCCCTTAACGATTATAACAAAGGCCCCTAATCGAGTATAATAAAGTCCCCTAATCGAGTATACAAAGTCCCCTGATTGAATATAACAAAGTCCCCTGATCGAGTATAACAAAGTCCCCTGATCGAATATAACAAAGTTCCATAATCGAGTATAACAAAGTCCCCTGATCGAGTATAACAAATTCTGACCGAGTATAACAAAGTTCCCTTGATCGAGAATACCCAGTTCCCCTTGATCGAGAGTATAACAAAGTCCTCTTTATCGAGAATAACAAAGTCCCCTGATCGAGTATAACAAACTCCTGATCAAGTATAACAAAGGCCCCTGATCGAGAGCAACAAAGTCCCTGGTCGAGTATATAACAAAGTCCCTGATCGAGTATAAATAAAGGCCCTGAACGAGGATAACAAACTTCCCCATTCGAGTATAACAAAGCCCTGATCGAGTATATAACAAAGTCCCCTAATCGAGTATAACAAAGCCCCTGATCAAGTATAACAGCGCCCAGATCAGAGAAGCAACAATGTCCCATATGGTCGAGTATAACAAAAGTCCCTGATCGATTATAACAAAGGCCCCTGATCGAGTATAACAAAGGCACCCTGATCGAGTATAACAAAGTCCCCACATCGAGTATAACAAAAACCCCTGATCGAGTAAAACAAAGTCCCCGATCGAGTATAACATAGTCCCCTCACCGAGTATAACAAAGTTCCCTGATCGAGTATAACAAAGCCTCCTCATAGAGTATAACAAAGTCCCTTGATCGAGTATAACAAAGTCCCCTGATCGGGTATAACAAAGGCCCCTGATCGAGTATAACAAATTCCCATGATCGAGTAGAACAAAGTCCCTCATCGAGTATAAATAAAGTATTCTTATCGAGTATACGAAGTCCCCCGAAACGATTATAAATAAAGTTCTGATCGAGTATATAAAGTTTCTGATCGAAAGTAAAACAAAGCCCCTGATCGAGTATAACAAAGTCCCCTGATCGAGTATAACAAAGTTCCCTAATCGAGTATAACAAAGACCCCTGGATCGAGCATATAGTCAAAGTCCCATGATCGAGAGCAACAAAAGTCCCCTGATCGAGTATATAACAAAGCCCCTCATCGAGTATAACAAAGTTCCCCAGATCATATAAACAAAGCCCTCGAACGAGTATAACAAAGTCCTTGATCGAGTTGATCAGAGTATATCAAGTATAACAAGGAATCCTCTGAACAGAGTAGAACAAAGGTTCCCTCATCGAGTTTAACAAAGGCCCCTCATGAGAATAACAAAGGCCTTTTGATCGAGGTTCACCAACAAAGGCCCCTGTTCCAGAATAACAAATTCCTCTGATCAGGTATAACACAGTACCCTGAACGAGTATAACAAAGCCCTTGATCGAGTATAACAAAAGTCCCCTTATCGAGAATAACAAAGAGTCCCTAGAAACGGGTATAACAAAGGCCCCTGATCCGGAAGTATATAACAAAGACTTTCATCGAGTATAACAAAAGATCCCATGATCGCGCGTAACAAAGTCCCGTCATCGAATATAACAAAGTCCCCTCATCGAGGTATAACAAGAATTCCCTGATCGAGTAGAGACAGTCCTCATCAAAAGGAATAACAAGGCCCCTCATCAAAGTATAACAAAGTCCCCTGTTCGAGCAACAAAACCCCCTGATCCAAGTATAACAAGGCCACAGATCGAGTAACAAAGTCCCCTGGTCGAGTATAACAAAGTCCCCTGATCAGATAACAAGAGCCCTGATCGAGTTTAACAAGGCCACTGATCGAGAATAACAAAAAGTCCTTGATCGAGTATAAACAAAAACCCCTGATCGACTAAAACAAAGTCTGATCGAATAATAAAGTCCCCTCACCGGAAACAACAAAGTTCCCTGATCGGGTATAACAAAGAAAGCCCCCCTCTATGGGGAGTTTAACAAGTCCATTGATCGAGGTGTAACAAAGTCCCTGATCCCGGGTATAACGAGAAGGCTGATCCAAGTGTAACAAAAGGCCACTCGCCAGTATAACAAGTCCATGATCATGAGTATAACAAAAGTCCCTGATCGAGTATAACAAAGTCCCCTGATCGAATATAACAAAAGTTCCCTAATCGAGTATAACAAAAAGACGCCTCATCGAGTATAACAAAAGTCCCCTGATCGAGTATGTAAAGTCCCCTGATCTAAAGTATAAAAGGCCCTAATCAGGTTTAACAAAAAGGCCCCTGATCGAGTATAACAAAGTCCTTGGTCGAGTATAAACTCCCTGATAAAGTATAACAAGGTCCCTGATCGATATAAAAGTCCCCTGAACGATAATAACCAAAGGCCCTGATCCAAATATAACAAAAGTTCCCTAATCTAGTATAACAAAGTGCCTGATCGAGTATAACAAAGTCCCTGATCGAGTATAACAAAGCTTCCTCGCCGAGTATAACAAGTCCCCTGATCGAGATAGCAAAGTCGCCGATCGAGTATAACAAAAGTCCCCTCTGGCTCAGGTATAACAAAGTCCCCTGGTCAGAGTACTTGTGAAACTCCCCTGGTCGGTATAACAAAAGTCCCCTGATAAAGGTATAACAAAAGTCCGCTTATAAAGTATAACAAGAATCGTCCTAAACGATTATAACAAAGGCCCCTCATCAAGTATAACAAAGCCCCCTGATCGAGTATAACCAAAAGGCCCCTCATCGAGTAAAACAAAAGTTCCTGATCAAGTATAACAAAAGTCCCTGAACAGGTATAACAAGTCCCTGATCGATTATAGCAAAGTCCCCTGATCTGATGCAACCAAATTCCCTGATCGAGAGTAGAACAGAGGCCCCTCATCGAGTATAACAAGAGTCCCTGAACAGTTATAACAAGGCCCCTCATCCAAGTATAACAAATCCCTGATCGAGTATAACAAAGCCTCTCATTGAGTATAACAAAAGTCCCTGATCAAGTATAACAAAGTCGCCTGAACGAGTAGAAGACAAATTTGCCTCATCGAGTTTAACAAGGCCCTCATCCCCGAGAATAACAAAGGCCTTAGATCCGAGGTTTAACAAAGGCCCTGTTCTAGTATAACAAAGTCCCCCTTATCGAGAATAACAAAGTCCCCCTAATCGAGTATAACAAAGCCCTCTCAAAGTATAACAAAGCCCTGATCGAGTATAACAAAGTCCCTGGTCGGAAGTATAACAGAGTTCCTCATCGAGAGTATAACAAAGGCCCTGATCCGAGTATAACAAAGCCCCCAATCGAGGTATAACAAAAGTCCCCTTATCGAGAATAACAAAGTCCCCTGTTCGAGTATAACAAAATTCCCTAGTCAAGAGTATAACAAGGCCCACGGTCCGGTATAACAAAGTCCCCTGGTCGAGTATAACAAAGTCCCTGATCGAGGTATAACAAAGGCCCTGATGCGGTATAACAAATGCCCTGAGGTCAGGTATAACAAAGACCCTGATCGAGGTATAACAAAGCCCCTCATCGAGTAAAAACAAAGTCACCTGATCGAGAATAACAAAAGTCCCTCACCGAGTATAACCAAAGTTCCCTGATCAGGTATAACAAGCCCCTCATAGAGGTATAACAAAGTCTACTCATCGAGGTACCGCTTTCCCAAGAACAAGTCCCCTGTTCCGGGTATACCAAAGGCCCCTCATCGAGTATAACAAGGCCCTCATCGAGTATAACAAAGTCCCCTGATCGAGTATAACAAAGTCCATGATTGAGTATAATAAAGTCCCTTGAACGATTATAACAAAGGCCCTGATCAAGTTTAAGAAAGTTTCCTGATCGGTAAAACAAAGCCCTGATCGAGTATAAAAAAGTCCCTGATCGAGTATAACAAAGTCCCTGATCGAATATAACAAAGTCCCTGATCGAGTATAACAAGTCCCTGATCGAGTATAACAAAGTTCCTAATCGAGTAACAAGACCCCTGATCGAGTATACAAAGTCCCATGATCGATTATAACAAAGTCCCATGATCGAAGTATAATAAAGGCCCTGATCGAGTTTAACAAAGGCCCTGATCGAGTAGAACAAAGTCCCTGGTCAGTATAAAAGCTCCCCTGATCGAGTATAACAAGGCCCTGATCGAGTATAACAAAGTCCCTGATCGAGTATAACAAACTCATCTAAACGATTATAACAAAGGCCCCTGATCAAGTATACAAAGCCCCTGATCGAGTATAACAAAGCCCCTCATCGAGTATAACAAAGTTCCTGATCAAGTATAACAAAGTCCCCTGAACGAGTATAACAAAGTCCCTGATCGAGTATAGTTCCCCTGATCGAGTAGAACAAAGTCCTCATCGAGAATAACAAAATACCCTCATCGGGTATAACAAAATTCCCTGTTCCGAGCACAACAAAGCCCCTGATCAAGTATAAAAAGGCCACAGATCAGGTATAACAAAGTCCCCTGGTCGAGTATAACAAAGTCCCTGATCGAATATAACAAAGGCCTGATCGAAAGGTTTAACAAGGCCATTGATCGAGAATAACAAAGTCCCCTGATCGAGTATAACAAAGCCTGATCGACTAAAACAAAGTCCCCTGATCGAGAACCAACAAGTCCCTCACCGGGTATAACAAAGTTCCCTGATCGGAGTATAACAAAGCCCCCCTCATAGAGTTTAACAAAGTCCACTGATGGTGTAACAAAGTCCCCTGATCGGGTATAACGAAGGCCCTGATCAAATTATAACAAAAGGAGCCACTCATCGAGGTATAACAAAGTCCCATGATCGAGGTATAACAAAGTCCCCTGATCGAGAATAACAAAGTCCCTGATCAGATATAACAAAGTTCCCTAATCGAGTATAACAAAAGTGCCTTACTCATCGGGTATAACAAAAGTCCCCTGATCGGGTATAACAAAGTCCCCTGATCAGGTATAACAAAGGCCCTAATCAGGTTTAACAAAGCCCCTGATCAGTATAACAAAGTCCCTTGGTCGAGGTATAAAAAACTCCCTGATCGAGTATAACAAAGAGTCCCTGATCCAGTACCAAAGTCCCCTGAACGATAATAACCAGCCCCTGATCAAATATAACAAAGTTCCCTAATCTAGTATAACAAAAGTGCCCTCATCAGAGTATAACAAAGTCCCTGATCAGAGTATAACCAGCTTCCTCATCAGGTATAACAAAGTCCCTGATCGAGGATAACAAGAGTCCCTGATCGAGGTATAACAAAGTCCCCTCATCGAGTAAATAAAGTCCCTAATTAGGAGTATAACAGACTCCCTGGTCGAGGTATAACAAAGTCCCCTGATCGAGTATAACAAAGGCCGCTTATCGGTATAACAAAGTCGTCTAAACGATTATAACAAAAGGCCCCTGATCAAGTATAACAAAGCCCTGATCGAGGTATAACAAAGCCCCCCTCCTTGAGTAAAACAATGTTCCCTGATCAAGTATAACAAAGTCCCCTGAACAGGTATAACAAAAGTCCCCTGATCGATTATAGCAAATTCCCTTATCGATTATAACAAATTCCCCTGATCGAGTAGAACAGAGGCCCTCATCAGTATAACAAAGTCCCTGAACGATTATAACAAGGCCCCTCATCAAATTATAACAAATCCCCCTGATCCCGAGTATAACAAAAGCCCTCTCATTGAGTATAACAAGAGTCCCTGATCCCAGAGTATAACAAAGTCGCCTGAGCAGTAGAACAAATTTGCCTCATCGGAGTTTAACAAAAAGGCCCCTCATCGAGAATAACAAAGGCCTTTGATCAGGTTTAACAAAGGCCCTGTTCTAGTATAACAAGTCCCCCTTATCGAGAATAGCAAAGTCCCTTGATCGAGTATAACAAGCCTCTCATCAAGTATAACAAAGCCCTGATCGAGTATATGAAGTCCCCTGGTCGAGTATAACAGAGGTTTCCTCATCGAGTATAACAAAGGCCCCTGATCGAGAGTATAACAAAGCCCCCTAATCCCGAGGTATAACAAGTCCCCTTATCGAGAATAACAAAGTCCCCTGTTCGGGAGTATAACAAGGCCCCTGATCAAGTATAACAAAGGCCCAGATCGAGGTATAACAAAGTCCCTGTTCGAGTATAACAAAGTCCCTGATCGAGTATAACAAAAGGCCCTGATCAGGTATAACAAATGCCCCTGGTCTATTATAACAAAAGTCCTAGTCGAGTGTAACAAAGCCCCTCATCGAGTAAAACAACGTCACCTGATCGAGAATAACAAAGTCCCCCTCACCCGAGTATAACAAAATTCCCTGATCGAGTATAAAGCCCCCCCTCATAGAGGTATAACAAAAGTCTACTCATCAGGTATAACAAAGTCCCCTGTTCGGGTATAACAAATTCCCCTGATCGAGAGTAGAACAGAAGTCCCCTCATCGTAGTACTCTCTGAGCCCCCTCATCGAGTATAACAAAGTCCCATGATCGAGAATAACAAAGTTCCCTCATCGAATAACAAGTCCCTCATCAGGTATAATAGTCCCCTGGTCAGAGTACGACAAGTCCCTGATGAGTATAATAAAGTCCCCTGAACGATTATAACAAGGCTGATCAGATATAACAAAGTTACCTGATCGAGGTAAAACAAAACCCCTGATCGAGTATAACAAAGTCCCTGATCGAGTAAAACAAAGGTCCCCTGGTCGAGTATAACAAAAGGCCCTGATCGAGTTTAACAAGGCCCCTCATCGAGGTATAACAAAGTCCCCTGGTCGAGTATAGCAAAGGCGCCTGATCAGATATAAAAGGTGCCTGAACGAGGATAACAAAGGAGCCCTGATCGAGGTATAAGTTCCCTGATCGAGGATAACAAGTCCCTGATCGGGTATAAACAAAGTCCCCCTGATCGAGAACAACAAAGTCCCCCCTGTCGAGGTATAACAAAGCACCCTAATCGAGTATAACAAAGTGCCCTCATCGAGTATAACAAAAAGTCCCGATCGAGTATAGCAAAGCCCCCTCATCGGTATAAAGAGAGTCCCTGATCGAGGATATAAAGTCCCTGGTCAAATATAACAAACTCCCCTGGTCGGAGTATAACAAAATCTCCTGATCGGGTATAACAAAGTCCCTTGATCGAGTATAACAAAGGCCTCTGATCAGGTATAACAAAGTCCCCTGAACGATTATAACAAAGGCTGATCGAGTATAACAAAGTTCCCTGATCGAGTATAACAAAAGGCCCCTGATCGAGAGTATAATAAAGATCCCTGGTCGAAAGAGTATAACAAACGCCCCTCATCCAGGATTTGGTCCCTGGTCGAGTATAACAAACTCCCTGGTGAGTATAGCAAAGTCCCCTCATCGAGTATAACAAATTCCCTGATCCAGGTAGAACAAAGTCCCTCATCGAGTATAACAAAGACCCTCATCGAGTATAACAAAAAAGTCCATGATCGAGTAACAAAGTCCCCTCATCAGATATAACAAAGTCCCCTGATCAGGTATAACAAAGTCCGTGATCGAGGTATAACAAAGTCCTGATCGAGTATAACAAAAGTCCCCTGAACGATTATAACAAAGGCCCTGATCCAGATATAACAAAAGTTACCTGATCAGGTAAAGGCAAACCCCCTGATCCCGAGTATAACAAAGGCCCCTGATCGAGTATAACAAAGTTCCCTGATCGAGTATATCAAAGTCCCCTGATCGGGTATAACAAATTCCCCTGATCGAGAATATCACAGTCCCCTGATCGAATATAACAAAGCCCCCTGATCAAGTATAACAAAGGCCCCTGATCGAGTATAACAAAGTCCCGTGGTCGAGTATATCAAAGTCCCGTGATCGAGTAAAACAAAGGCCCCTCATCGAATATAACAAAGTCCCATGATCGAAAATAACAAAGTCCCCTCACCGAGTATAACAAAGTTACCTGATCGAGTAAAACAAAACCCAGTGATCGAGTATAACAAAGTCCCCTGATCGAGTATAACAAAGGCCCCTGATCGAGTTTAACTAAGGCCCCTCATCGAGTATAACAAAGTCCCCTGATTGAGAATAACAAACTCCCCTGGTCCAGTATAACAAAGTTTCCTGTTCGAGAATAACAAAGTCCCCTGATCGAGTATAACAAAGTCGCCTGAACGATTATAACAAAATCCCCAATTCGAGTATAACAAAGTCCCCTGATCGAGTATAACAGCAAATTTCTGATCGAGTATAACAAAGGCACCTGATCGCAGTATAAACAAAGTCCCTGATCGATTATAACAAAGCCCCCATCGAGTAAATAATAAAGTCCCTGATCGAGTATAAATAAAGTCCCTCACCGAGTATAAATAAATTTCCTGAACGAGTATAACAAAGCCTCATAGAGTATAGGCGAACAAAGTCAATCTGATCGAGAATAACAAAGTCCCTAATCGATATAACAGAGTCCTGATCGGTGGTGATAACAGTCCTTGATCGAAGAACAAAATCCCTCATCGAGTATAACAAAGTCTCCTGGATCGAGTATAACAAAGTCCCCTCATCGAGTATAACAAAGTCCCGTGATCGAGAGTATAACAAAGTCCCGTCAACGAATATAACAAAGTCCCCTCAACGAGTATAACAAATTCCCCTGATCGAGTAGAACAAAGTCCCCTCATCGAGTATAACAAAGGCCCCTCATCGAGTATAACAAAGTCCCATGATCGAGAATAACAAAGTCCCCTCATCGAATATAACAAAGTCCCCTGATCGAGTATAACTTAGTCCCCTGATCGAGTATAACAAAGTCCCCTGATCGAATATAACAAAGTCCCCTGAACGATTATAACAAAGGCCCCTGATCGAGTATAACAAAGTTACTTGATCGAGTAAAACAAAACCCCCTGATCGAGTATAACAAAGTCCCCTGATCGAGCATAACAAAGTCCCTTGATCGAGTATAACAAAGGCCCCTGATCGAGTTTAACAAAGGCCCCTCATCGAGTATAACAAAGTCCCTTTGCGGAGTATAAGCAAAGGCCCTGATCGAATATCATAAATAGCAGCCTGAACGAGGGCAACAAAGTCCTGATCGGGTATACAAAGTCCCTGATCGAGAAATAAACAAAATCCTGATCAAGTATAACAAAGACCCCCTAATCGAGTATAACAGTGCCCCTCATCGAAAGGTATAACAAAGTCCCTGATCGAGAACAAAGCCTCTCACCGAGTATAACAAAAGTCCTCCCATCGAGGATAACAAAGTCCTTGATCGAGTATAATAAAGTCCCCTCATCGAGTATAACAAAGTCCCCTGGTCGAGTATAACAAACTCCCCTGGTCGAGTATAACAAAGTCCCCTGATCGAGTATAACAAAGTCCCCTGATCGAGTATAACAAAGTCATCTAAACGATTATAACAAAGGCCCCTGATCAAGTATAACAAAGCCCCCTGATCGAGTATAACAAAGCCCCCTCATCAAGTAAAACAAAGTTCCCTGATCAAGTATAACAAAGTCTCCTGAACGAGTATAAAAAAGTCCCCTGATCGATTAAAGCAAAGTCCCCTGATCGGGTATATCAAAGGCCCCTAATCGAGTATAACAAAGGCCCCTCATCGAGTATAACAAAGTCCAATGATCGAGTATAACAAAGTCCCCTCATCGAATATAACAAATTCTCCTGATCGAGTAGAACAGAGGCCCCTCATCGAGTATAACAAAGTCCCCTGGTCGAGTATAACAAACTCCACTGGTCGAGTATAACAAAGTCCCCTGATCGAGGATAACAAAGTCCTCTGATCGAGTATAATACAGTCCCCTGAACGAGTATAACAAAGCCCCTGATCGAGTATAACAAAGTCCCCCTTATCGAGAATAACAAAGTCCCCTGATCGAGTATAACAAAGCCCTCTCATCAAGTATAACAAAGCCCCTGATCGAGTATAACAAAGTCCCCTGAACGAGTAGAACAAAGTTGCCTCATCGAGTTTAACAAAGGCCCCTCATCGAGAATAACAAGGCCTTTGATCGAGTTTAACAAAGACCCCTGTTCCAGTATAACAAAGTCCTTTGATCGAGTATAACAAAGTCCCCTGAACGAGTATAACAAAGCCCCTGATCGAGTATAACAAAGTCCCCCTTATCGAGAATAACAAAGTCCCCTGATCGAGTATAACAAAGGCCCCTGATCGAGTATAATAAAGATCCTGGCTGAGAGTAACAAACGCCCTCATCGAGTTTGCAGAATAAAGGCCCTCATCGAGTATAACAGTCCCCTGGTCGAGTATAACCCCTGGTCGAGTATAATAAAGTCCCTCATCGGTATATAAATAAATTCTGATCGAGAACAAAGCCCCTCATCGAGTATAACAAAGACCTCACTGAGTATAATAAAGTCTCAAGGATCGAGGCACAACAAAGTCCCTCATCGATTGCAACAAAGTCCCCTGATCGAGTATAACAAAGTCCTGATCGAGAGAGGCCAAAGTCCCCTGAACGATTATAACAAAGGCCCCTGATCGAATATAACAAAGTTAATGGATCGAGTAAACAAAACCCTGATCGAGTATAACAAAGTCCCCTGATCGAGTATAACAGTGTCCCCTGATCGAGTATAACAAAGGCCCCTGATCGAGTTTAACTAAGGCACCTCATCGAGTATAACAAAGTCCCCTGGTCGAGTATAACAAAGGCACCTGATCGAATATAACAAAGGCGCCTCAATGAGTATAACAAAGGCCCCTGATCGAGTATAACAAAGTTCCCTGATCGAGTATATCAAAGTCCCCTGATCGGGTATAACAAATTCCCCTGATCGAGAATATCACAGTCCCCTGATCGAATATAACAAAGCCCCCTGATCAAGTATAACAAAGGCCCCTGATCGTGTATAACAAAGTCCCCTGGTCGAGTATATCAAAGTCCCGTGATCGAGTAAAACAAAGGCCCCTCATCGAATATAACAAAGTCCTATGATCGAGAATAACAAAGTCCCCTCACCGAGTATAACAAAGTTACCTGATCGAGTAAAACAAAACCCAGTGATTGAGTATAACAAAGACCCCTGATCGAGTATAACAAAGGCCCCTGATCGAGTTTAACTAAGGCCCCTCATCGAGTATAACAAAGTCCCCTGATTGAGAATAACAAACTC